>NC_041387.1:300929021-300995473 GCF_002162155.2 Triticum dicoccoides
TGGCCGACGAAGATCTGGCCGTGGTCCTCCAATCCTTGGTTGGGGGAGACGTGGCGAGATTGGAAGATGCTCCCGTACCCCTGTTCCTTCAGGATGATTGGGAGCAGGTGGTGAACTCCATGTCCGCTTTCAACGGGGACGGGCCTGTGCCCATGGAGGTTCCTGAGGGCCTGGCGGCCCTGGCAACGGTGAACGTATCCTCCGGCGACTCCAGCGGAGAGGAGGAAGAAGAGGAGCAGGAAGAGGAGCCCGATTCTGAGGCGACCGACGGGGAGTCAAGAGCGCCCCTCCCTCAGTGCAGGTCCCACGCTCTTCGCCTCATTCCGGACGATGACGAGGATGGCGACGAGCGAGGCGGCGAGTGCTCAACCCCGATCCCGAAGAAGGACAGGAGGGGGCTGGTTCTCCGCGGGTCCGCTCCGGCTTCGAGGCGATCTGCAGACGCGCCTCCTGCTCCCGAGTCTCCTGAGGTTGATCCCAGCAGCCGGCTCTCGGGCTTCAAGTTCGACCGAAGGTTGCTTGAGCCCGCGAGCGATGACCAGTAAGCGCCTGATTCTCGTTTTGCTTCTTGCTTCATTGTTGAGGCTTGACATCCATATTCCTTGGCTAGGCCGGTGCCTGCGGGGAAAAAACTGAAGGGGCCTCCTGAGGCTTCGTCCGGGCCAGCACCTCCACCCGTGGGAGAAGGGGGTGGCAAGAAACGGGCCTCTCCTGCCCGGTCATCCTCGCGAGGCCTGGCGGGGCTAGTTGGGGCGAGCTCATCCCCCGTGGCCCAAGCGACTCCCGAGGTGCCCCTGCCTGACGCCACTGCCGTAGTCATCGGGGAGCTGAAGGTCCCAACTCATGGTGCTGTGATCACGCTGACGTCTTCTCCTCCTACTCCGCCAACTGCCATTTCTCCGACTCCTTCTACTATCCTGGATCATGCCGCTACTGAGCTGGACCGGCTGCGGAAAGATCTTCTGGGCGCCGACTCTCTCTTTTTGGCCGGGCGCATGGAGCTGGCCTCCGGCTGGGTCTGCTCTAATGCTTCAGTCTGAGCGGCGCTGGGTCAGGCCGCGACGGCTTGCGACGAGGAGAAGCAGGCCATCCTTGAGGCCAAGGCCGCTCGCGGTGCCGCCTTGGGTGAGGTTGCGGATGTCCGGGGTCGTTGCAAGGTGCTGGAGAGCGAGCTGCAAGGCCTGTGCGACCAAGTCGCCAAGGAGGCCCGTGACCGCCAAGAGAAGGAGGAAGACATGAAGGCTCGCGAGGCTGCCGCCAAGGACCGGGATGCCAAACTTGATGAACGCCATGGCCGCTTAGGTGCGCTGGAGCAGGCGTTGGAGGCGAAGAGGGTCGAGCTGGACGGCAAGGCGCGGGTCCTGGCCAAGGACCGTGTGGCCTTTGCGAAGCTGGAGGAGAAGGCTCACACCTTGCTGAAGTTGCTTTATGATAGCGGCCTGGAGAGCCCGCTGGCCGGCGCCGAAGACGGCCCTGCCAATCTGCTTCCCTTCCTAGTCCACACCCTTGAAGAAGTCGCCCTCGGCCTTGGCCCCACGACTGAGGCTAAGGCGCGTGTCCTTTCTTCTGTAGCGCTGACGCACGTCTTCTACCACATCTACCTTCGCGACCCCGACGTTGACCTTGACAGCCTACTGGAGCCCATGAGCGGCGAGCTTGCCGCTATCGCTGCTGAGGCCGTGAAGGGTCGAGCGGAGGCTCTACTGGCAAAGTTCTGTGCTTTCAGCACCAAGCCAAGGCGAGGCGCTGCGGATCCTGAGCCTCCACGAGGCGAAGTCGCCCAGCACAGCTCCGTCACCAGCGATGGCACTGCCGGAAAGTGACCCCTTCGCAGCTCATGTCCTGTTTTTTAGCTCCTGCAACATGCATCATGCCTCGTGGAGGCGTTTAATCTTGTGTTTGACGCTGTGAAGGCACTCTATGGACTATAATATTTGCTTTTGAATTCATTGATATTTGCGCTTTTCCTTCCTGCTTGCTTGTGTTCTATGTCGGCAGAGCCCGGCCCCGCGCATACCTCAGCCGCCGTTAGCCCTGACCGGAAACCAGGACGGGACCAAGGAGTGAGGGGCTACATGACAAGTTAGGCTCCTGAGTCGCGATCCTCAGGAGTCCGCCTTGACACGCAAACAACAAGCAGGGAGGTGAGATGTATGAGTAAATCTACCATTCTACATCGGCAGAGCCCAGACCCGCGCATACCTCAACCGCCGTTAGCCTTTCGGAACTAAGCGGTGAGGGGCTACGTTACCAGTTAGGCTCCTGAGTCGCGATGCTCAGGAGTCCCCCTTGACGTTCAAATGGCCTTCGTACCTTGGCTCTGCTCGGGGAGAGGCATGCGACGAACCAGGCCCGAGGGGCCTAGCTGGGTGGCGTGCGCCTAGGCGTGACTCAGGCGTATCCCCCGTGCCCAGCCCCCTCGCGCGGCGCTCCCGAGGGGAGGCGTTATGATGGGACCGGACATTGAGCTCTGGGCTCCCTAAGGTTGATGCGGCCGGGGGCCACCCTCAGTTGTTTATCACCAGCACGGAGCATAGTGCTTCCATATATGTACGGGCATTGCCGCTCCTCGGCAGTGTCGTCAGCCAGCGCGGAGCATGGTGCCTCCATTGGTGCGTGGGAGGGGGCTCCCCTTCGGGAGGAGCCCCCGGGGCATGTACAGCCCTGCCCTGACACGTGGCTGGCATGGTAGGGCCTGGCGAGGTGTATCTAGGCACCCGTGAGCCAGCGCGGGACTCACGGGGCCCTACCTCAAGGCGGGTGGTGCCTGGCTCTGGGCCTTTACTTGTAATGTGTTCCTGCAAATTTGGTTAGATGTCGGTGCTCCACGTCCTCGGGTCCCGGCCCTCGAGCGAGCTCAGCCGTCACTGGTATGCCAGGTCGCGATGCCGTGGACAAGGCCAGATGGTGAGGGCTGGAGAGCCAGTAAGAGCCCATGAGTCGCGATGCTCAGGTACCCCCCCTTTAACGTGCAAGCGGCCGACATGAAGGAAGAAGGGTGTCGTGGACATGCATCAAGTAATGATCATGATGAGTCAAACGCACGACCCGAATAAACGCGAGAGGGATACATGCCACTGGGTCTGGCCTGGGTGGCTTGGGGATACTGCAGCCCGAGGGGCGCCCCAGATAAAGTAAACTAAAAACATGAACCAAAGGGATACATGCCGCAGGGACGAACCCACACGGCTTGGGAATGATGCAGCCCTGGGGGGCGCTCCCAGCTGAAAATGAAACTCGAAGGATGTCACCTGATGATGTTGAAGATGAAGGGATGCTGAAGTAGCGGACGACGTGTGCTGCGGAAGACGATCTTCACGAGCCCCCAGGCCCGGGAGCCTCGGGAGGCTCCGGAGGCACTGGCGGCCCTCGTGGACCATCTCCATCTCTGCCAGGACTGTGGAATGCCTGGCCGCTTGAGCCTCTAGGATGCTCCTCATGAGGCGCTGATGCACAACAGCCACGTTCGGCAGGCCGTAAGGCATGCAAACATAGCTGTGGGGTGGACCTTCGCAGCGCCCATGCGTGAGGGCCAGAGGCGATCCTGAGAGGCGGCTCGGTTGAGTCCTGGTATGTCGATGCAGACGCGCAGCCCACCATCCTCGCATGGATGGGGAGCTACGGTGGGTAAGCGGCGGCTGCCACTCATGACTCTTGATTCCTGCAGCTCCTGAATGATCTCGCTGACGTACTCCTGAGTGTCTGGCCCTCCTTGCCTTGCTCTTTCCTGAGGGAAACGTGCGTTGAAGCACGCCTCCAAATGGTGCCCGAGCGCCTCCCTCGTGATCCTAGCAAAGTTGATGGCCCTCCAGGAGATAGCCCCTGAGCCTTTCTCGAGGAGGGCGTCGGGCGAGCCTTCCTATGCGACAGAAGAAGGCGCCCCCTGAACAGGCGCGGACCCTGAGGGGCCTGCCTCTCGAGGGGTCAGACCAGGCGATGTCTTCTTCTTCTTAGGGGAAGCCTCGGGAAGCCTTCCGCTCCTGTGATCTGGGTCTTCAATTGATGCGGCTTGGAAGGCACGCTCCAGAGAACACATAGCATCTCTTTCTTCACAAGGCACCGTGATGACTCCACCGCTTCCTGGCATCTTGAGGACATTGTAGCCGTGATGAGTCACGACCATGAACTTGGCCAGGGCTGGGTACCCGAGGATGGCATTGTATGGCAGGCGAATGTGAGCGACGTCGAAGTCAATGAGCTTGGTGCGGTAGTTGTCGCGCTTCCCGAAGGTAACGAGAAGGCGGACCTGCCCTATCGGGACCGTGAAACCATCAGTGACTCCTGAGAAAGGCTTGGTTGGCTGCAGCTGATTGTAGGGCACTTGGAGATTGTTGAATGTCACGACGGATAGGACATTCAGCCCTGCTCCGCCATCGATGAGGGTCCTGGTGACTTGCACATTGCTGATGATTGGGGAACAAAGCATCGGGAGGACTCCGGCTGTGGCCATGCACTTGAGCTGATCCGCTGAGCTGAACATGATAGCGCATGCTGACCACCTTAGAGGGCATGTGGCCTCAAGCTTGGAGAGGACTGCATTCACTTCGCGAGCAAACTGCTTGAAGATGCGCTGAGAGGCCGGGGCTTGAGCGCCGCCAAAGATGCAAGCGATTGCGCGCGGCTCCAGGAAGCCTCCAGCCCCCTCGTCCTGATGATGGTCTTCGTTCCTTCTCGGCTGCGGTGGCAGAGAAGGGAGGCCCGCGTTACCTTGTGGGCGATCCTCGCGAGGCTGATCCCTCCAACCTCCCTTGCGAGGTGGGTCCCTCCAACCTCCCTCACGAGGCTGGTCCTGCCAGCGGTCCTCGTGAGGTCGGTCATGCCACCCTTGGCGAGGGCCATGGTCTTCCCATCGTCCTCCACCTCTTCCTCCTCCTCGGCCATAGCCCCGGTCGCTGCGCTCGGGGCGTCGGCCGGCACGCATGTCCCACACGGCCCTGAGCTCTTGGCATTCGTTGGTGTTGTGGGTGTGGAGGTCGTGGTACACGCAGTACCGGCTGCCCTTGGATGACTCAGGATGATCCCTGCCTCGCTTCGTGTCCGGCTCTGCTGCAAGCACGGCAGCCCCCTTGCGCTTCACGTCCTTGACCCTGGGCTTCTTCTTTTCTGGGTCAGCAGCTGGCAGCTCAAGGAGGGAAAGGCGCCCTTCCTCAGCCCTAGCACACTTGCTTGCCAAATTGAACAGTTCAAGGGAGGTGCACAGGTCCTCATGAATCGCAAGCTCCTCCTTCATCTTGATGTCACGTACGCCGTCGGAGAAGGCTGAGATGATGTCCTCCTCAGACACCCTAGGGTTCTTAAGGCGAGCGTTGTTGAAACGCTGGATGAACTTCTGCAGGGTCTCTCTCGGCTGCTGCTTGATGCGGCGCAGGTCGCTCATGGCAGGGGGCCGGTCGCGTGTGCCTTGGAAGTTGGCAATGAATCGGGTGCGCATCTCGTCCCAGGAGGAGATCGTGCGTGGAGCCAGGTTCAGCAGCCAGGTGCGGGCACCGTCCTTGAGCGCCATGGGGAACCAGTTCGCCATGACTTTCTCATCCTCGTTGGCGGCTTTGATGCCCAGCTCATAGAGCTGGAGGAACTCCGGAAGGTCAGCTGTGCCATCATAGCACGGGGGAAGATCTGGCTTGAACTTGCCAGGCCAGGCCACGCTGCACAGCTCGATGGTGAAGGCACGGCTGCCTGCAGTGGCCGCGGGAGGCCTTGGGTGACGGAGAGCTTGATCTTGGAAGTCTCTGTGCGCTGCCGCTGGCAGCAGCGCGGGGTCTTGACGCGCTGGGGCGGGAGCGCGTTCGTGCCGGGCCGGTGCAGGGAGCACACGGGCGGCTTCTTGGGGGCGAGGGATCTCTTGGCAGCTCTTCTCTTGCTGTGCCGGCGCTGGACGAAGTGGGTTCCGCCCAGGGGCCACGCGCCTTGCGGCCAAGGCGCCTCCTTGAGGGGGAGGCGGCTGAGGCGCCCCCATAGCTTCGTCGCTCGCGCAGGGCGGGTTGCGGTGCAGCAAGAGGGATGGCGCAGGGGAGCCTCCAGTGGCGCTGACGAGCTCGGTGATGCAGGCAAGCCACTCGTCGTAGAGGTCGTCGATGGGACGGTAGTGCAGGAGATCCCGCGCCAGGAGCAGTGCGGCATGCGCGTCTGTAGGAGCACGATGGGCGTGGGACGAGGAACCGACTAGAGTCAGCGACGGGGTGGTGGTGCGGCCTTCTCACCGCACCGAAGGATGCAGGGATGACACCTCCTGCTCGTTCCCCGCTGTCGGTGTCAAAACTGGCGGATCTCGGGTAGGGGGTCCCGAACTATGCGTCTAGGCAGATGGTAACAGGAGACAAGGGACACGATGTTTTACCCAGGTTCGGGCCCTCTTGATGGAGGTAAAACCCTACGTCCTGCTTGATTAATATTGATGATGTGTGTTACAAGAGTGGATCTACCACGAGATCAAGGAGGCTAAACCCTAGAAGCTAGCCTATGGTATGATTGTTGTTCCTCCTACGGACTAAAGCCACCCGGTTTATATAGACACCGGAGAGGGCTAGGATTACACAGAGTCGGTTACAATGGTAGGAGATCTACATATCCGTATCGCCAAGCTTGTCTTCCACGCCAAGGAAAGTCCCATCCGGACACGGGACGAAGTCTTCAATCTTGTATCTTCATAGTCTTGGAGTCCGGCCGATGATGATAGTTCGGCTATCCGGACACCCCCTAGTCCAGGACTCCCTCAGTAGCCCCTGAACCAGGCTTCAACGATGACGAGTCCGGCGCGTATGTTGTCTTCGGCGTTTGCAAGGCGGGTTCTCCTTCATGCTCCATGTGTTTGCCGGATAGTGTCCGGTTGCTTCATAAATGTTGCGCTCCTTGGCTTCCACGTCCAGTAATGGCCTTCTTCCACGTGTCGTATGAATGCGAAAAGCCAGGGTATTCTTACGTTTTACCCCCTAGCTGCGCGAATAAGCTGCCTATAAGAGAGGCGAGGATCCAGATCCAAATCACACCATCCTCCTTCCGCAAGTACTCATCGAGGCGCATCTGACAAAAAATCCATTCCAACATGGAGAGTCGACGCGGCTCCTCTTCTCGCGCTCCTAGTCCTCAGCCAGGAGATTGGAGGAGATGCTCAGTCCCGCATAGCGAGTTAGTGATGCTCCAAGCAGAGGGATACCTTCCCCTGGCCTTTATGGTTCCGGTTCGAGCCGGACTGGCCACCTACAAGGGTGGGAAGCAGGCGGAGAGCGTCCCCAATCCCTCCAAAGGAGAGCGGGTATGCTTCGTCCCCTACTTAATAAGGGGACTCAGATTTCCTATACATCCGTTTCTCCGGGGGCTCCTGGAGTTCTATGGACTCCAACTTCACCACCTCACGCCTGCCTCCATTTTGCACCTCACGGGCTTTGTAGCTCTTTGCGAGCTGTTGTTGGGCATCGAGCCCCATTTTGCACTGTGGAAGAGGCTGTTTTGCCTCGTACCCCGCTCTCACGAGGGGTCGATATCGCAAGTGGGCGGAGCCGAAATATGGCGCATCGCCGGGACCGGATATCTATCCGGAACCTCGAAGAAGGCGTCCAAAGACTGGCCTTCGGAGTGGTTCTATATGGAAGACGCCCCGCTGCCGGATCCAGTTCGGATCGGCCTCCCGGAGTTTAGCAACGCTCCTCTGAAGAAACGCCTGAGTTGGCGCCCGCGGAGCCCTCGACGGGAAGATGATAGGAGGGTCCACTATCTGATGGGCTGGATACGGCTACTAGCCCATTCCGTATTAACCATGATTGGAGTCATGGCCACATGCATTATGCGAGGGGTGCAGCCGCTCCAATATAGGGGCCACCCCATGTGGGATTTTAACGGGGAGAATGATGCCACCCGTCATGGCCGCACGGGACCGGGATCGGCCGCCGATCTGGTGAAGATCTTGTCCGGCTTGTACAAGGGGGAGGAGGAGGACTTTCTCCGCACGAGTCCATTGAATGGATTCTCCATGAATAACCCTCGAAGCTGGGTAAGCAGATGTTTATATTTCTGATCCGCGCTTTTAAAGATAAGTGTCTTACCTTATGATTTCGACGCAGGAACTGCGCCGGGATGTGGAGGGCATAAAAAGCCCAACTCGATCCGGGAAGATCCCTTGATCCGGCCTCCAAAGAGGATCTGGACATAAAGGTGGAATTGATTGACGGGGTGTTCCACCAGCTCGGCATAGACAATGCTTTAGTCGCCATTACGGCTGACTACCCTGGTTTATGTCCGGCTTCCCAGGTGAGTACGACCGAAGTCCTGACACCGTTACTTTTTTAATGCTTATTTCTGACCACCGTGTACCAATGGTGCTTGGCAGGAGGTGCCTTTACGGCGGGAAGCCGAGCCCGCGGCGACTGACCAAACAAGGTCAGTGCGGCCTAGCAGGCGGAAGAGGAGTGCGGCGCGAATCGAAACGTCGCTGCAAAGGTATGGTGCACCATTGTCTTTTAAGGGAAAGACTCCTGGGAGGCATATTAATGCTCATGATTCTTCCAGGAGAAAGAGCGCTCGCCGGACTGAGTCCGGAGAGGGTGCCCACCAAGCCTCCGCCAGCCAGGCTCCAACGCCTGGTCCGGAGGGGGAGGCGAGCACAAGGCGCGAGCCGGATGATCCTCCAACGGAGGATGCCGACAGGTTGTCCACCACCAGGTCTGAGGTGGAGAGCGCCATGAATCACAGGCGCCGTCGGATAGTTCTTCGTGACGCGTGTTTCTCCCCTGAGGCGTTAAATGCCTTTAATGCGGGAGACGCGCACCTCCGTGCTGCTCAAGATGGTTTAACCAGAGCCACGGAGCAGTATGTAAAGGACATACGGGTAAGGAATTTTAATAGTTATATATGCCAGTAGCCCCCGAGACTTAAAATAGTTAAACTAACTGATTTAAGGATCATTTGTTATGCAGGATCTTACTGAGAAGAATACCCACCTGTCTCAGGAGCTTCAAGAATGCAAGGCCCAACTTGAGGCCGCACTAGCCGCTGCCGAGGGAGCCACAGAGACCCCCTCTGGTAATTCATATTTTGAAAAGAGAAGTAGTTTATGAAGTGCGGCGTGTGTGTATAGTCTGACAATAATATTGCAGAGGGTGCCGAACTAGATCCGGACAAGCAACAGCTGCTGTGCCAGTTGAAGGCTGGTGAGAGGATACTTATGAGGGTGCAGCAGGAGAGGAACAAACTCCAAGATGGCAACACCCAGCTGGGCGAAGAAGTAAAAGATGTTCGGGTCCAGCTGTCTAACTCCGTAAAGGAGAATCGGCGGCTTCGTCGCGGCATTTATAGTAAGTGCTTGAGCAAACTCTTTTGAAAAGAAGAGTTCGGCGAGGAGGTCGATTGATAGAAATGTGTCTGTAGGTGTGCTCACGGGTCGTCCGGCGGAGGAGATGCCTGGTTCCACGGGAGACCCTCTTCCCGAGCTGCTGCAACTGCACAAATGTGTTCGGCAGGCGATGAGCGGCGTCGTTCAGGCCTTATGGCCTTCCGTCTCCCTACCCGAGGGTCTTGGAGGGCTTGCTGAGAAGCTTCAGGGAGTACGGCGGCATCTCCGTCTGTGGAAGATATCGGCCTACCGTCAAGGCGCCAGGGAGGCCTGGGCCATGGTGAAGACGCAGTACCCGAAGGCTGACCCAAACCACATGGCCGAGGTCGGACCTGTGGGGCTCGATGGGAAGGAGATCCCTGTGAGCCTGATGTACGGCCAAGTAGAGTTAGCCGCGAAATATTCCCAACAGGACTGTAAATTAGACAGCCTGTTAGATGGGATTGAAGAGGAGTACAATCAGTCAGTTTGACGATGTAATGTTAAAATGACATGTAAAATACCTTCTAGCCGGATTGTAGATCGTTTGTCTTTGCGGACCTTTTCGCTTCAACCTCGGGACCCAATAGTCCGGAGTGTGTCCGAATACCCTTACGGTTATGAAAGAACCGGGGCATGCATGGAGATAAGGCGTAGGGGTCATAATTGCTTTATCAGACAAGTGCCCAACTAGCTATGTTATATTACATGGTTAGTAAGAAACATCTTCCAGGGAGAATAGTTCCATTAAGGGTTCCTTTTCCTGGGAGGCATGCCCTAAAGTGCATGTCCGGACTGCGAAAATAGCAGAAAAGCATCTGGGGGCAGATAAATAAGTAAGTAATAAATCATCTTTCAGGTCACCGACCAAATATTCCCTTAAGAACGCTAGCCTTCGGCTTCACCCAGTCTGAGGTACACATCCGGCTGACCCGGCAGTAACAATCGCAGAGGTGGTCCCTTTACCTCCTAGCCGAACAATTGGGAACGTAGGGGTAACCACAGGAGCTAGGCAACCCGGCTTGGCCAAAACTTAAGTCATATCGATGCATATAATGGTGATCAAAAGGTACATGCGGAAGTATGACACATGTGTTGGGCATGAAGCCCGTATAAATAAGCTTCTGTTAAAGAAGCCCCCAGGTATAACGAGTGCGAGTAGCACTTTGAGTGAGTGCGAACAAAGCGGAGATTAGCCCTCAAGAGGTTTGTACTGAAAAAAAGGTGCGGGGAAAAAAGAGGGAAAACAAAGACAGCGAAAAAATATGAAAGGTGGACGGAGGAAGGAGACGAACCCTGAGTCCGGCGCTAGGCGTAATATCTTCGGAGACGGGCTGTGTTCCATGGGTTTGGCTCGAGTCGGTTATCAGATGTGGTGCATATACGGTATGCAACGCCGGTAAGGACTTGGTCGATGATGAAGGGACCTTCCCATTTGGGCTTAAGTTTGTCCTTTTTCTTGTTCGGCAGGCGTAGAACTAGCTTGCCAACATTGTAAGTTTTGGCCCGTACTTCTCTGCTTTGATATCTTCGAGCCTGCTGTTGATAGAATGCGGAACGGGATTTTTCCACGTCGCGCTCCTCCTCTAAAGCGTCCAAACTGTCCTGCCAATCCAACTCGGCTTCTCTTTCCTTGTACATGCGCACGCGAGGTGAGTCATGAATTATATCACAGGGCAAAACTGCCTCAGCGCCGTATACCATAAAAAATGGTGTGAATCCGGTTGTCGGTTTGGCGTGGTCCGCAGCCCCCAGAGTACGGAGTCGAGATCCTCTACCCAGTGCGTGTTAGGTTCCGTGAGGGACCGCACTAATCTGGGTTTGATGCCGCTCATGATTAGACCATTTGCTCGTTCCACTTGACCGTTAGTTTGAGGGTGGTAGACTGAAGCGTAGTCGAGCTTGATGCCCATGTTTTTGCACCAGAGTTTAACCTCGTCAGCCATGAAATTCGTTCCGTTATCAGTGATGATGCTGTGGGGGATGCCAAAACGGTGTACTACCCCGGATATGAAGTCTATCACAGGTCCGGATTCTGCCGTTTTAACCGGCTTGGCCTCTATCCATTTGGTGAATTTGTCCACCACGACCAATAAGTATTTGTGCTTGTGGGTTCCCCCTTTAAGGGGTCCAACCATGTCAAGCCCCCAGACCGCGAACGGCCAAGTAATGGGTATAGTTTTGAGGGCGGTGGGTGGCATGTGGCTCTGATTAGCAAAGAGCTGGCAACCGACGCATCGTTGGACTAAGTCCTGAGCATCTGCCCGGGCGGTCGGCCAATAAAATCCTGTACGGAAGGCCTTGCCTACAAGGGCCCGGGCGGCGGTGTGGTGCCCGCCGAGTCCGGCGTGAATTTCAGCCAGGAGATTTCGCCCTTCCTCTTCGGAGATACACCTTTGAAGGACTCCGGTTGTGCTTTTCTTATAAAGTTCTCCCTCATGGACCTTGTAGGCTTTAGATCGCCGAACTATGCAGCGGGCCGCATTTGGGTCTTCGGGAAGTTCCTGCCTAATTAAGTAGGCTAGGAATGGTTCCGTCCCTGGGGCAATTACTGCCAGTATTTCGTGGGCTGAATCTGTTATTTCATTGGCTGAGCCACCGATTGTGTCAGAATGTTTTGCGTTAGGTGATGCATCTGGTTCCGGATTGTTATTTCCGGACTCCTCTTCCCATAATACGGATGGCTTAAAGGGCCGCTCCAGGAAGATGTTTGGAGGGACAACGTCGCATTTTGCGCTGATGCGTGCCAACACGTCTGCTACATGGTTATTATCCCGGGCTACATGGTGGAATTCGAGTCCTTCGAACCGGGCTGACATTTTTAGGACGGCGTTACAGTAGGCTGCCATTTTCGGATCCTTGGCGTCAAAGTCTCCATTTACTTGGGATATTGCGAGGTTTGAATCCCCGCGCACCTCTAGGCGTTGAATACCCATGGAGATTGCCATCCGGAGGCCATGTAGAAGGGCCTCGTATTCGGCTACATTGTTGGAGTGCGTGTACATTATTTGAAGCACGTATTGGACTGTGTCTCCGGTTGGGGACGTCAAGACAACGCCAGCCCCCAAGCCAGCCAAAATTTTGGAGCCGTCGAAATGCATGATCCAATTGGAGTGTGCGCCGTACTCTTTAGGGAGTTCGGCTTCGGTCCATTCGGCGATGAAGTCAGCCAGAACTTGCGACTTGATAGCTCGCTGAGGTTTGTAGGTTATATCAAATGGTAAGAGCTCAATGGCCCATTTTGCAATCCTGCCCGTCGCATCGCGATTGTTTATAATGTCGTTGACAGGTACTTCGGAGGCCACCATTATGGAACACTCTTGAAAGTAGTGTTGCAGCTTCCGGGATGCCACGAACACCGCATACGCTATCTTTTGATAGTGTAGGTACCGGGACTTGTATGGAGTTAAGACATTGGATACGTAGTACACTGGTTTTTGAAGAGGGAACTTGTGCCCTTCTGTTTCTCGTTCGAAGACGAGTACCACGCTGACAACTTGATGTGTTGCTGCGATATATAACAACATCGGTTCGCCCAGGTTGGGCGCGGCCAGGACCGGATTTGTTGCCAATATGGCCTTAATTTCTTCGAGTCCGGCCGTGGCAGCATCGGTCCATTCGAAATGTTCGGTGCGCCGGAGGAGGCGATAGAGGGGCAGTGCCTTTTCTCCCAAACAGGAGATGAAGCGGCTTAGAGCCGCCATGCATCCAGTTAGTTTTTGTATTTGCTTGAGGTCTTTTGGGATATCCAATTGTGACAGAGCTCGGATCTTGGCTGGGTTTTCTACAATTCCTCTACCGGATACAATGAAGCCCAAGAGCTTTCCGGCTGGTACGCCGAAAACACATTTTTCCGGGTTGAGCTTAATGTCATATGCTCGGAAGTTGTCGAATGTCACCCTCAAGTCGTCTACTAGAGTTTTGACGTGTTTGGTCTTGACGACCACATCGTCTACGTATGCCTCTACTGTTTTGCCTATCTAGGTGGCTAGACATGTCTGAATCATGCGCTGATAAGTTGCGCCGGCGTTTTTGAGTCCGAAGGGCATTGTGTTGAAGCAGAATGGTCCGTGTGGAGTAATAAATGCCGTTGCGGCCTGGTCTTTTTTCGCCATCTTGATTTGATGGTATCCGGAGTATGCGTCGAGGAAGCACAATGAATCGTGCCCTGCGGTAGCATCGATGATTTGGTCGATGCGAGGGAGAGGGAAAGGGTCCTTTGGACAGGCCTTGTTAAGGTCTTTGAAATCGACACAAAGGCGCCAGGATTTGTCATTTTTTGGTACCATCACCAGGTTGGCTAGCCAGTCCGGATGTTTTATATCTCTGATGAATCCGGCTTCTAAGAGTTTGGCTAGCTCCTCTCCCATTGCCTGTCTTTTGGGTTCGGAAAATCACCGAAGAGCCTGTTTGACTGGCTTGAATCCTTTTAGGATATTTAGGTTGTGCTCTGCCAGCCTGCGTGGGATTCCTGGCATGTCTGAAGGGTGCCAGGCGAAAATGTCCCAATTTTCCCGAAGGAATTCTCGTAGTGCGGCTTCTACATTAGGATTTAATTGTGCCCCAATGGAGGCCGTCTTTGTGGGGTCCGTTGGATGGACCTGGAATTTGACTATTTCGTCTGCTGCTTTAAAAGAGGTGGACTTAGACCTCTTATCGAGTATCACATCATCCCTATCCACCATGGAGCGCAGCGCAATGAGTTCCTCTGCCGCTAGGGCTTTGGATAATGCCTCTAGGACCAGTGCGGCTGTCTTATTTTCAGCGCGGAGTGCTATATCTGGATCACTGACGAGAGTGATTATTCCATTGGGCCCGGGCATTTTGAGCTTCATGTACCCGTAATGGGGTATATCTTGGAAGATTGTGAATGCCTCTCGCCCTAACAAGGCGTGATATCCGCTGCCAAATGGGGCCACTTGGAACGTGACCTCTTCGGACCTGTAGTTGTCCGGCGAGCCGAACACTATGTCTAGTGTGATTTTTCCTGTGTAGCGTACTTCTCGACTAGGGATTATTCCCCTGAAGGTTGTGCTGCTTCGCTCAATGCGGCTCCAGTCAATTTCCATTTTTTGAAGGGTTTCCTTATAGATGAGGTTTAGTCTGCTGCCGCCATCCATGGGTACCTTGGTAAGACGAAAGCCGTCCACTATCAGACTGAGGACCAATGCGGCTGGTGCTCGAGCTGTTCGAAATTTAGGTTCATCGCTGGCATTGAAGGTGATAGTTGTGTCGCTCCATGGATTCGTTGTTGCTACTTGGTAGACTTCGGCGAGGCTGCGGATTGTTCGCTTCCGCATGTTATTTGATGCGAAAGTCTCGAAGACTGTTAATACCATACTGGTACTGCTGGGCTGGTTTCCCGGGGCTAGAAAGCCTTCGCCACTTTTGGCCACCTGCCGTAGTATCCAACATGCTCGAAGGCTATGTGTTGGAGTGGCGCCCTCCGTACTGTGGATTTTGCAGGGTCCGTTGAGCCATCCCTCCAGTACGGTTCCGTGCCATTTAGGGGTTTTTTGCTTTTTGGTTTTTAATCCAGGTGCTTGAGTATGACGCACCCTTTTATTTCGGACTGGGGTTGTATTCAGAGTCGGATTGTCCCAAAACCTGGTTTCGGTTTTCCAGGCACTCTCCATCGCACAGTATTTTTGTACAATGGTCGCTAGGTCGGCGAAGCGTGTAACTTCGCAACGACTTATGGCGTTTATGATTCCCTTGTCCGTGCAATTGTTGCAAAAAATTGAAATCGCGCTTTCTTCACGGCAGTCCTTTATCCTGTTCATAACCAGGAGGAATCTGGCCCAGTAATGATGTACTGTTTCATCGGGCTCTTGCCGTATTTGAGATATATCGCTTATGTTTGGGTGGGCGGGTGGAATTAAGTTCAGAACCCCGCCCGATCTGAGGCTCAAAGGCCAACAAGTTTCCGGATTTGGAAGCTTGGTTTGTTGGATGCCTTCCAACAAATCTGGTCCGATGCCTGACTTTAGGTTTAGTATTTGATTGACGTCCGTCCCTCCGCGGGAATCCGGCATGGAGGGATCGGGAATCCGGACATAGCTGGTTTTTAACATAGAAGAAGAGTCGCCGCATTGTTCCTCTACCACAACAACGTGGTGGGTAGCCTGGGGAGAGTTAATTTCTCTCAGATCGGTTTTAAGACCTATCTGATCATAGTCTGTAGTGACTCCCAGGGCGGCGATGCGATCCAAGAGCTCGTTTACGGAGGAGAGCTCAATCGGATCTAGCTGCTCGGCGAATTCCGAGCTGACCTGAAGATCGCTTTTGATGACCTGAGAGGTCATCGTCGGGGCGGTGGCCGAACAGGCGGTCATAAGAAAACCACCTAGCCGGATAGTTTGGCCAGCGGCCAAAGCTCCCTTGACGACGGCGCCGTCTTTAAAGACGGGAAAAGGCATCCTTCCTGATTGCGACGACACAGAGGAACTCTCAATGAAAGCACCAATGTCGGTGTCAAAACCGGCGGATCTCGGGTAGGGGGTCCCGAACTGTGCGTCTAGGCGGATGGTAACAAGAGACAAGGGACACGATGTTTTACCCAGGTTCGGGCCCTCTTGCACTACTAGGGAAAAGCCTAGCAGCAGCGCGGGTTTTGGCCCTCTCAGTAGCGCGGGTACCGGCGCTACTAATAAGGCGCTACAGCTAACGTATAGCAGTAGCGCCTGTTGACCCATGCTACTGCTACTGATGAATAGCTGTAGCGCTCTTTGGAAAACGGCGCTACTGATATTATCTGCAGCGCTTTTCAGCAGGAAGCGCTACTGGTAAGTCGGCGCTACTGCTAAATTCCCCCCCCCCCCCTCGCTACTACTAGTTTTATTAGTTTTTTTCCTGCATATTTGATTTTTATTTGTTTTGTATTTGAATAGGCTTTATACAATAATCTTTAGCATATCATCCACATACAAATGTAATCATAGCATATACATACAATTAGTCTCATCAAATCATGTCATCATCATAACCATCATCCAACACAAAGTGGTCTCTCGTCATCAATCTCGAAAATAGCGATACAAGTCCCAATTACTTGCAAATACATCGTCATCCATCTAAACAATGATATACGCGAGAATAGCTATCACTTTGAGTACATGAGTTCGTATCCCTCTCTCGCATTAGCGTGAACCTATAAGTACTGCGTGTCGCTCGGAAACCGAAAACCGGTACACCTGGGCCTGACACTCCGGCCACTTGTCGTATATATACTCCTGGCGTAGCACTTCTTCGCCATCTATGATCTATGCACCTGCATCGTCACATGAGTCGATGATATGCAACATATATGGTTGAGCAACAGAAAGAGACAGACTTGGCAAAAATAGAAACAACATATCATAAGCATAAATAACAAAGTTCATCGTACCCAAAATGACCTAACTAGAGTGATTTTCGCTAGTCGAGGAGGAGGACGGTTTAATTACATCACAAATAAAGTTTCACCGTGCATAACTCAAAGTTTTGTCATAAAAGAAAGTATGGACTAAACGGACACATTGTCATATATCGACAATCACTCCATCATGTCGTGCCATCCATCCATGTCAGGGAGATAGTCATCGAGCTTAGTGAAAGGCTTCATGTCGAGACGCTGAGAGGCTATCCATGTTCGGACGTCTTCCCGCGACATTTGTCCTTCTGCATGGAACATCCCTGTTTTTCTGACGACCTCATTCATGATGATTTGGGCAAGTTCGCGCTGGATGTTATAGAACTCAGCTCGAAGTCGATGATCCTCGATATCTCCTATGTCCTTTGCCCATTGCAGAATATGGGCATTGCCAGATCTAGGTGCCATGGGAAGGTTCTAGTGATCCCATCTGTACTCCAGCATGTGGTGTAGGACATAGAATCCATCATTAAGAGAACCTTCGGTTGATGGATGCAGCAGAAGTCGGTCTTATGGCTGAAGGCGGCCCTGCCGCCCCTTCTCTTCTTGTCCCTAACCTCTCCACCCCTTGCTTGGTAGTAAAACATAGCACTGTCGAGAACATCTTCGATGTGGGTGTAATCCTTTTTGTGAATGTTCTTCGACGAGTCCAAGTAAAGAGCGTGGGAGAATCAGGGGTAGAGGATGATGAGGACGGCGCGCCCGCCGCTGCGCAAAATAAGTACACCTCAAATTAATTAGCCTCCACCTACAAATGAATTCTTGAAATCGAAGGAAGGATAGCAGCGCGGATGACTTACACGGGATGATAAGGCACGAGAATCGCCTCCTTGTCCTTATTGGCGAGCATGAAACTGACAATGTAATCCCTCGCGTATTCACGATGCTGTGCACAGACTCCCAAGAAGCCCTCATGCATGTAGTACGGGTCAGCGACACAGATAAAACGTATCTGCTCAACCCCAATGATGTAGTTCATGTGCAAGGCATAAAGGCGGACAAACGTAAAATCCAGCTTCTTCACGTGAAACATGTCGAATATGTAATCGAATCGGAGGAAGAACTTATCCGCGGGGAAGCCGTCGACGTACGACATTTGCCGCGGACCGTTAACCACGTAGAGTGGGTATCCTGGATCTTTCGAGGCGATGAGGCCTTTCTCTACCCGCAGCACATCGTCATGAAGTCTCCTTAGATCGCCGAATCTGGCCCGTAGCGCTGTTTCAGGTAGGATTGGTCGACCGGGGATATGCCATTTATCAGCATCGGGGATATCTACACGGTCCTGAAGCCGAGGCTGCTGAGGCGGCTGGATCATAAAATCAGCTTTTTTGCCTTTCCTCGCTCTCCTCCTAGGCTTCTTTACCACCGGATGGTCGTCAATAATACGTTGAGTCTGTAATTCAGGCACCGACTCATGATGCTCAAACCCTGAGGAGGCGCCAGTATAGACATACTGTTCAGTGCCATCGTCATCCTCATCCTCATCCATGGCGACATCATCAGCGACTAATGGAGCCACCTGCTTACCCCGTCCGCTATCACCCAACCTGACACCCGACGCTAATTGGGTAGGTGGGGTGTTGATGTTCATACCTTGCTGAGGCTGCGTGCTCGTGGGTGTGCTCCCGGCCGCCTCCAGACGAAGCAGACTCTTTGGCCACAACAGGACCCACCCATTGCAACAATCACCAAGCCGCCGCGGGGTCTCGTCGTCATCCCCCACTAGTATTAGAGGAGGCAAATTCTTGTGGCCCGGTTTGACACTGGCCACGGAAACCTTGAAGACGTTCGGGGGGATCGACCAGCTTTGGAACAATGGTTCCTTCGGCTCCATTATCGTCCCCTTCCCCACGACCACCTTTTGTTCGCCGATGGTGTACAATATGGTGCACGGGGTTTCGTCAGCCTGCAAAGAAAAGTCTGCGACGTGAGACATCCGAAAGGCAACGAAAACGGGAGATTATACATTTATATTGAAGGGGGCCAGTGTGGCAGATACTGTGAGGGCATCGAGCTCAGCCAAAGAGGAGGCACCACCGAGCACATCCGGTGCGGGATCCGATGCGGGAGCAGGTGCGGGAGCCGGTGCGGGAGCAGGTGCGGCCAAGAAGTCAGCAAGGGGAAAGTCCTCTGCATTTTTTTCTGGATTTTGCCTTGTCCAAGTGTAAACGCCCGTCACCAAGGAAGTAGATATATCTGCAATCGCCTGTTTTGCGGCAGCTACCGCTGTTGCCACTGTCTGAGATGATTTCTTCTCAACCGCAATCTCAACCTTCTTGTTGATGCTTTCTTCAGTTAACCTCCGTCTTTCCTTTTTCTCCTCCGTGGTCTCACGGTAGTACTTCTTCCACATGGCGCCGTCTCCGACACCGTGCACGCGTCCATACGATGGTCGAGTATCCACCGGTTGTTGTTTCAATATGTTCAACGCCCGGTTGAATGGAGTGTCCCACTTGGGCCTCGCCAATGCCTCAGACGGCGAGTCGCTTTCGGCCGCAATCCGGTGCTGCTCTCTCTGCAAAAGGCACAAGGATCGTTTACAAATATGACTAACGTGTGCAGTCGAATTGATCAGAAACTAAAATTACCAGCAGTCTCATGAACTCTGTAATGACCGGTGTTGTCTCGTAAACCTTCTTCACTAGGTCCCAACGGTGTCGGGCCCTCAGTACGTCATGCTCCTGCGGGTCGGTGAAATCCGCCAACGGGTCTGGGATGCCCAGACTCGCGGCTTCCGCATCCTCCTTGGCCCATTTGGACCTCTTTCCGCCGTAACCACGGCTTCCGAGGTGGTGGGTCCCAATGTTCCTCTTTTGAAGCCCCTTCATGTACTTAGACTTTTCTTTGGCAGCTTCGGCCTCGCAAGCCTCCTTGAATATTTGAAACTGCTCTTCCGTGATTGTCAGACTATCCTTTACAATCTTGGAGTAGGGTTCCCCGTCGTTGATCTTTGCTTTCACTCGATTTTTCCAGGCGGCCAACACGTTGCTAAACTTGGTCATGGCGTGTTTGTTTATCTTCTTCATTGCCGGGTCCTTGTCTGGATCTTCATAATCCTTCTCATTCCGGCCCGGGAACAAGAATATCTGGTGAAACTTCTTTAGGAGGGAGCTCCTCATATTTTCTATCTTCTTTAGATTCTCATCGTTGATGGTGGCGGTTGTCCGTATGATGCAGCCTATTTGATTGCCGTAGCACGCGCACGCTTCCTCGGGCGCCTTTGGCTCAAAATTGCCGTCGTCCACCTCTCTGACCACCAGTCTAGTAGTCCTGAGTTTGTTAGGAACTCATTACCTCTTTGCTTTAGGTTCTACACCGGCTCCGCTCCCCGAGGCAGCACCGGTCTCAGCGCCGGTCTCGATGCCGGTCTGAATCTCAACGCCGGTCTCAGTTTCAGCACCGGTCTGCGTGTCAGTCTCAGCACCGGTTTGCGTGTCGGTCTCAGTCCCCGATGCCACCGGTGGGCCCAGCAACAACATCTGTTGATTGTCGGTAAGGCTAAAAAATTTGTCTACCACCCGGTAGACGTTGTCGCAATCACCAGAACCCTGTCCTTCATCGTTGCTAGCCATGTTTCCTATGATTAAATCTAGTCAATTAATTCTAGACCTAATAAAATGAATAATGACATAAAAAGGACTATTGTTTTGCAGGAATGTTGACTCCTTCCTGGTGCGGCAAATCCCGGGCACTCGATATGTCCTAGTTTGTAGCACAAGTCATGCTGAAATTCACGGGAAATTTCGGCATGACCTTTGCTAAAAAGTGGACAAATCGAGAACCTAAAATTTGCCGGAACAGAAATAAATCAACATTCCGGCAACACATAGGCCACTCAGCATCATTCCCTGGAAACAAAAAAGCCACTTGGGCACAATCGAACAACTTCAATGAAAAGATATAACATGACCACTTCAATGAAAAATAAAATTTGCCTAAATTCTTTTCCTTGAAAAATAGTGGTCTTTTCAAAAATCAAAAACCTTTGCCAATCTACTTAACCTAGCTTATTAATCGAACGAACCTAATTAACCTACCTATTTAACCTAGTTAGTTAATCTAGTTTACCTAGATAATTAACCCTAATTAAACTAGTTAACGCAGCTAGTTCTCTGTCAAAGCCTAAAATAAATTTTCGCACTAATTAACCTGGATAATTAACCTAATTAAACTAGTTAACCTGACTAGTTCTCTGTCAAAGCCCTAACTAAGTTTTTGCACTAACCTAGATAATTAACCTAATTAAACTAGTTAACCTAACTACTTCTCTGTCAAAGCCCTAACTAAAATTTTGCCCTAACCTAGATAATTAACCTAATTAAACTGGCTAACCTATGCATGAGAGAGAGAGGAGGGGTGGGGGCTTACAGATGATGGCTCCGGTGGTGGCGACGGAGGCAGTGGTGGCGAGGGAGGCAGGGGCGTCTCCGGTGACGGCGAGGGAGGCAGGGGCGTCTCCGGTGACGGCAAGGGAGGCAGGGGCGTCTCCGGTGACGGCGAGGAAGGTGGCGTCGACGGCGGCTCCGGTGGCGTTGACGAGGCCGCGCGGCTCCGGTGGCGTTGGGGGCGGCTCCGGTGTCGTCGACGGTGCACGACTCTGGTGGCGTCGACGTCGGCGGCGAAGTGGGGCGACGGTGAATCGGGGAGACGGCGGCGCGCGGGGTGGGTTGAGGGATTTGGGGGAGAAGTGGCCGGGGGGAAACGGTTTTTTGGTTAAGTCAAACTTAGCGGTAGCGCGTTTCGCAAAACGCGCTGTCGCTAAGATAGCTATAGCGGTTTTTGCAAAACGCGCTGCTGCTATAGCTATGTAAGTTTCTTCCTTTTTTAATTTCCTTTTCTGTTTCTATAGCGGGGGTCTAGGACACGTGCTACAGCTACGTTAGCTATAGCGCCTCTTACAAACACACACTGCTGCTATGCCTTCCTCCGATTTTTCGCTTTTTCGTTTATTTTGCTTTACATTTTATTTTTTCCTTTCTCCTTTTTCTATTTCTTTCATTTTCATTTACTTTTCTATTTGTTTTTCATCTTATTTTATTTCCGTTAGTAGTAGCGCTCTTCCCTGGAAACGCGCTGCTAATTATACCCTAGCAGTAGCGCGTTTCATCTAAGCCCGCTACTGCTATGCATAGCCTATCATTCTGCCAATGGGAATATTAGTAGTAGCGCTTTCGCGACTACTAGCGCTACTGCTAAGTTTGTATCTGTAGCGCGGTTTCTCTTAAATCGCTACTGCTATGTAGCACTAGCGCGCTTTTTTGACCCACGCTGTTGCTAAATTTCTGTGTATAAGGTTTTCCCTAGTAGTGTTGATGGAGGTAAAACCCTACGTCCTGCTTGATTAATACTGATGATGTGTGTTACAAGAGTGGATCTACCACGAGATCAAGGAGGCTAAACCCTAGAAGCTAGCCTATGGTATGATTGTTGTTCCTCCTACGGACTAAAGCCATCCGGTTTATATAGACACCGAAGAGGGCTAGGGTTACACAGAGTCGGTTACAATGGCAGGAGATCTACATATCCGTTTCGCCAAGCTTGTCTTCCACGCCAAGGAAAGTCCCATCCGGACACGGGACGAAGTCTTCAATCTTGTATCTTCATAGTCTTGGAGTTCGGCCGATGATGATAGTTCGGCTATCCGGACACCCCCTAGTCCAGGACTCCCTCACCCGCCGGGCCGGTGGCGGCGTTGATGGCAGGCGACGGGGAATGGCGGGGGCGCCCGCCGACAGGGGCCGTCTGGGCGACGCGAGTGGCGAGAGCGGCCCGGCGCTCGGCGCGGGCTCGGCGAGCGTCTGACATGGATGCGACGGGCGGCGAAACACGAGGCAACGGAGGGCGGATTCTGGTGCACCCCTACCTGGTGTGCCAAATGTCAGATTTTGGGTTCCGGCAGACCCTCTAGGTTCGAACTCTGGGGTGCATGCGAAGATCACACCTCCTGCCTACCCATGTCTCGTCGCCTCGCAAGGATCTAGAACTACACGAAGAACAATGCAAGGGACACAAGATTTATACTGGTTCAGGCCACCATTTTGGTGTAATACCCTACTCCAGTTTGTGGTGTGGTGGATTGCCTCAAGGGCTGATGATGAACAGTACAAGGAAGAACAGCCTCGCGAGGGTCTGTTCTTGGCTGGTGCGATTAACTGCTTGGGTGAGTTCAGTCGCCTCTCTTTCTCTCACTAGTCTGCCCGAAATCTCTCCCTCTAGTCTGCCGAAATCTCTCCCCTACCCTGTGGGTGGCTGGTCCTATTTATAGGCGGAGGCCCTAGGCCTCTCCCCAAATATTGAGCGGGAAGGGCGCCAACATTTGGCCATTTTGAAGGGGAACATCTAGTACACTTATCCTAACTAAAGTTGGTTGTCGGTGTCAAAACCGGCGGATCTCGGGTAGGGGGTCCCGAACTATGCGTCTAGGCGGATGGTAATAGGAGACAAGGGACACGATGTTTTACCGAGGTTCGGGCTCTCTTGATGGAGGTAAAACCCTACGTCCTTCTTGATTAATATTGATGATGTGTGTTACAAGAGTAGATCTACCACGAGCTCAAGGAGGCTAAACCCTAGAAGCTAGCCTATGGTATGATTGTTGTTCGTCCTACGGACTAAAGCCATCCGGTTTATATAGACACCGGAGAGGGCTAGGGTTACACAGAGTCGGTTACAATGGAAGGAGATCTACATATCCGTATCGCCAAGCTTGCCTTCCACGCCAAGGAAAGTCCCATCCGGACATGGGACGAAGTCTTCAATCTTGTATCTTCATAGTCTTGGAGTCCGGCCGATGATGATAGTTCGGCCATCCGGACACCCCCTAGTCCAGGACTCCCTCAGTAGCCCCTGAACCAGGCTTCAATGATGACGAGTCTGGCGCGCATATTGTCTTCGGCATTGCAAGGCGGGTTCCTCCTCCGAATAATTTATAGAAGATTGTGAACACCAGGATAGTGTCCGGCTCTGCAAAATAAATTCCACGTACCACCGTAGAGAAAATAATATTACACAAGTTCAATCTGCTGACGTATTTGGTGGCGTGACACCACACCACTACCAAGCCTTTACTAGAATTGTTTTTATTGTACCACCTCAGCGTGTTTAGCGAAGCGGTTTCCTTGGCACGTCTTGTCGAGGCAGAGATCATGTTCCCATTATTCCGGGATTCTCATAAATACGGACGTGGGTAACCCAACCGCGCCCGTTGCCACACCCCTCCATCGAAGGCGGGTTCCAAACGGTCACGGGGACGGCTCTTGGTATTCTTCCTCTTTATAATGAGACCAAGGCCTGTTCTTTTTCTTCAATCCTCAATCGAATCCGCCTCTCCCCCCAAGTTCCAACACCCAGGGCTCCAGATTCAGGTACTTTCGACCTTTGACAATCTCCGGCTCCGACCTGCGAGGCCGGTGGATGCCCTCTTCCATCATGGAAGAGGACGTGCTAAAGCTGAGAGACGCCAGGTACTTGACCTACGAGATTTCGCATAGGATGCCTGCCCGAGGGTAAGTTATTCCTACTCCCGAGCCCGGCGAGAGCGTCGTGTTCGTGTCTCACCTCCGTCAGGGTTTAGGCTTCCCGATGGATCCCTTCGTGAGGGGGCTCATCTTTTACTATGGGCTAGAAATCCATGACTTGGCTCCGGAGTCCATCCTCCACATCTCATCATTCATTGTCGTCTGCGAAGCCTTCCTCCGCACTACCCCTCACTTCGGCTTGTAGCTCAAAACCTTCAACGTGGAGCCGAAGATGATTGAGGGGCGTCAGGCAGAGTGCGGCGGGGCGGTTATTAGCAAGAGGGCCGATGCTCCATGGCCCGAGGGCTCTTTTCAGGAGGAGCTCGACTTGTGGCAACAGGAGTGGTTCTATATCAACGTTCCCAGGGGCAGCAGGCAGAGGCCGCCGCCCGTCTTCCGTTCGGGCCCTCCACAACGGCTGATGTCATGGGTCAACAAGGGGCTTAACTGGGGGCCGTCCAAAGACGTACCCCTGTTGCAGGACCGGATTCGAGGCCTCCAAGAAAGGGAGATTAATCTTGTCGTAGTGTCACAGGTTATGCTGATTCGGCGCCTTCTGCCCTGCAAATGTCGCCCCCTCCGCCTGTGGGAATTTAATTCGGAGGGGCCACGAGCCTCCAACACTTCATGGGTTTGACACCCGTGGAGATGTACCAACTGTTCTTCGGATCGCAAGAGATGCGTCCAGATTTGACCAAGGACGCTGGCCTAAGCTGCAATCGCCCGGATACTCAAGTAAGTAGCCCCTTGTCCGGACACATCGTCCATTTATTTATCATGGGTTTGCCTTTTAACTAGCTATCCCTTGGACAGGAGTGGATAGCACAGGCAAAAATGATACGGTGTTCGGCCCCCTCCCTGAGACCACGCCGGATCCCGTGTTAATCAAAATGTTGGAGGTTGGACCTTCGGAGGAGGGCGAAGGGGGGTACAGGAAAACTACCACCTCTGCCAAGGAGGATTTCAGTAAGGGGGGAATCGAGAGTCCCTCCTTCCAGGGGGAGAAGAGGACCGCTTCCGAAGACCCGGAGGCCAAGGCCTCAAAGCGGGGAAAGAAATCTGCACCGGAAGGTCCTGTGCCGGGAAGAGCCTCGGCCGTACTATCTCCTCAGAGGAATCAGCCCTCCAGCGAGCCGTAAGTAAAAAAGGGGGATTTTGTAATAGGGGACACCCCTGCTTTATTTCTAAGGGTAACCGAAGTTTTCACCTTGTAGTTCGGATCTCAGCCCATATCAGCAGAGCTCATCTTCGGGGGACCTTCGTCCGGAGATGATGGAGAGCGAAACGCCTCCATATGCTGCCTCGTCGGGCGGGGCGGATGACCCTGAGGTGTCGTCATGGAGGGTCTCCCCGATTCCGGCGGGGCTGGAGAGTTCGGCACCCATTGGAGTACGGCCGGTGGAGCTGCAGGATTTGCTCAAGAGGGCATCTATCTCAGAAGATCACCGCACATTAATGAGTATGGTGATTGAGAGGATCTCATCCGCCGAGAGCGGGTTTTATGAGGCCGTCGGAAGCTTGCTGACGGGGTTTGAGGTACACAAAAAATGACATACCTTTTGATAGTTTTGCGCATGGAGTGCGCACTGTATAGATAGTAGCCCCTGAGACTTGGTATGCTGTCGAAAGCGACAGTGTGCCAAGGATCATAATCTTAGTTATAGAATGTCGCCTTTCCTATGCAGGTGGCGGAACGTTCGGTGGCCAGCCGGACTGATGGAGTTGCCGAACTGAAGAGGCAACTCGATGTTGCGGATGCGGACATCGCGCTGGTCAATAAACGACTTAACGAGTCACAAGGTAGGTGGTTGCTCCGCGGTTGCCTAGTAAGCGAGCTGATGCCCGTTCCTTACAATTTGTATGCTTGATGCAGATGGTGCCGCTGCTGTGGAAGACCTTCGAGCAGAGCTTGCTTGAGCCAAGGAGCAAGCTAGGAAAAGTGATGCTGCTGCCTCGAAGGCGGCGGACGAGCTAAAAGCCGAAAAGGCTGCTCACTGTCGAAGCAGGGAAGAGATGGCCGGAATGGCCTTGAAATTAAAAGATGCTACCGACCGCTGTGAAGTTCTTGAAGGAGAACACCGAGTGGAGCAAGAGGGCCTGAAGAAGGCCGCCGTCGAAGTCAAGGATGCCCAGAGTGCGATGCGGGCTATGAAGGAGGAACTGCGTCAAGCCGGAGACAATGCGGCTGGAAAGCCCTTTCTCCTGCATAGGAAGTTCATGGATCCGAAGTATGCTCAGTTGGGCCAATTGTGTGGTGCGGAGGATCCTTATCTGGATTTGGCGGCGAGTGCGGCGGACGCAGTCGTGCACTTCCGAAGCCAGAAGAATCACCAAATGGAAGAGCTTTTCTGGTCTCGATTCCATAGTCCGGAGCGTCCATTTCCGTTGACTAATCGGCTGGCTGAGTGGGCTGAGCTGAATAGATTGTCCGGACTTTCCATGACGGATGTGGTTGCTCATCTGTGGCCGGAAAGGACAAAGCCTGAGAGTTATTTTGGCTTGTTGCAGCAATTCCTTGGGGCGGTGCCGCATATCAAGGCGATGAAGCGGTCGGCGTGCATAGAAGGTGCACGGATGGCGCTCGCCCGTGTGAAGACATACTGGGCGGAGATGGATGCCGCCGCTGTTGCATCTCGGGGTTCGGAAAAAAGCCGATTACCCACCGAGCATTATTTTGAGGAAGTCCTGCAGGGCGCTCGTTTAATAGAGTCGCAGTGCTCGAAAGATGTTATGTTTAAATGACATGTATGATTTCTGGGATCATGTTTATAATGCAATGGCTTTTTATACTTGTGCGTTCAAGTATTGAACTATCTCCTGTGCGGCCGTATATGTATGAATAACCTAAAAGATGGCAGTCTTTGGCTTCAGCCCCCACGCACATGGTGCGGGGGTGTTTGCAAAAAAAGGCGTTTTTTCACACTTAATCCAACATCTTGGTCCTTTGAAGGAGGTGATAGCATAGCAAACTAGGCAACCGGACTATAATGCTTTATCACTTTCACTTAGCCATAGGAGCTCGATGGTGGGGCTACTATATAGCCCCTAGAGGCACAGCGCTTCTCCGAACTCGGGGCGCATATGTGCCTCCGGGAAGCGGTCCTTCGTCAAAGCGGAGGAATTCTAAACAATCCAGTGGTCGATCGAGTGGTTGAACAGTCTCTCGCTATATCATGACAGTCAGTTTTCGGCTTTCTCTACTGAGGTGCTCTCCCGGCCGAACCGGGGCACAATCGCAGTAGTTCTCCTGGTGCCGCTTTAGTCGATGGTACGGAACGTAAGGCAGCAAAACACAGGAGCCGGGCAAACCCAACATTTGACCAAAGACATGATTCGGAGCTGATGCATATAAGGCCTAACTCGAGACGCCGAACACTCCCTGAGGTGTTCGGACTTTATGAAACCGGGCAGAACAATGCCCTAAGCCCCTAGTGTCCAGGTACAGGCGGGAACTTCTGACGCGGCCGATGCCAAAACACCATAATCCTCCTCGGTTATGGTAGGAACCCGGGGATGTGTATCAACAAGAGACAGTAAGAAAGGTTTGCACAGGGTCTTAATCTAAAAAGAATCCTTGCAACGGGTCCTTGCTGCACGTCTGCGCCTGTGTCTCTGTTGTGATGTATCCTGGACAGGTGTAGCACGTGCTTCATTTGTAAAAGAGAAGGACTTAGTTTGGAAGAAATATCGTGCAAAAGATGTATTTAAAATAAAGTATAATTTGGAAGATGAATAAAGTTGAGCTTTGTTGGCTCTCATCGTTTATACGCGCGGCCCCTTGTAAAGGGGTATGCTGCTGGGAAGCCCCTTGTTTATTTACGCCGGACTCGCCTAACCGTGTCCGAGGTCTGAATGACCTTTTTTCTAGGGGCTTGGACCTGCAAGGTCGGATGTGTGGCTGTCAAGGCAGCCTCACATTCTCCTTGGTCGAGGAACACTCGGAGTTACTCTTTAATGAGATTATGCCGCGTGGACCGGGCATTTTAAGCGTAAGATACGCGTAATGTGGTATTGCGTTAAAGCGGGCGAAAGCTTCGCGTCCCAGTAGTGCTTGAGGGCCACTGTTAAATGGGGTGATATGGAGAGTGAGCTTTTCGCGACGGAGGTTGTCGGATGAACCGAACACAACCTCTAGTGGTACAGAGCCTGTACAATTGGCTTAAAGGCCTGGCGTCACTCCTTTAAAGGAAGTGCTGCTACGGCGAATTTTGTTAGGGTCTATCCCCATTCTGCGGACGGTGTCCTGGTATGGCAGGTGCCGCACTGTGTTTTCGTGTTATCACATGAAGTGAGTTCACTGTTTTGACTTCTAGTGGGAAAGTCTTCTGTTTTCCGGCGTGCTGCTTGTGGGGTTCGTCGTCGTCTTCGCTTGGTGTGTCGAGCCGCTTGCGTTCGCCGTTAAGTCGGCCGGACAGTTTGAAGACCCAACAATCTCTGTGGGTATGGTTTGCAGGCTTCCCGGAGGTACTATGTATTTGACATAGCCTATCCAGAATTTTGTTTAGGTTGGATAGCTCGTCGCTGTTGTCCTTGAGGGGCAGTGTTTTATTATTTGGCCGAGAGCTTTTGAATCCGGCGTTGACCGCCGTGCTATTTGGGCCATTTTCCTTATTCTGGCACTGATCTTTTCTGCGTCATGATTTCCCATTTCCATCCCTTACTTCGGATGTACTCGGGTCGCTGGTGCTGCATCTAGCCAGCCAGCTATCTTCCCCCGCGCAAAAGCGGGTCATGAGGCTTGTTAGTGCGGCCATTGTTCTTGGTTTTTCCTGGCCGAGGTGTCTGGCGAGCCATTCATCTCGGACGTTGTGCTTAAAGGCTGCTAAGGCTTCGGCGTCCGGACAGTCGACTATTTGGTTCTTTTTTGGTGAGGAACCTGTTCCAGAATTTGCGTGCTGACTCTCCGGGCTGTTGAGTTATGTGATTTAAATCGTCTGCATCCGGAGGGCGGACATAAGTCCCCTGAAAATTTGCTCGAAACGCATCCTCGAGCTCTTCCCAACTTCCAATGGTATTTTCTTGGAGGCTTTTGAGCCAATGCCGAGCTGGCCCTTTGAGCTTGAGGGGTAGGTATTTTATGTCATGGAGATCATTTCCTCTGGCCATATGTATGTGTAGGATATAATCCTCAATCCAGACTCCGGGGTCTGTTGTTCCGTCATATGCCTCTATGTTTACGGGTTTGAATCCCGCTAGAAATTCATGATCCAGTACCTCGTCGGTGAAACATAGTGGGTGTGCGGCGCCCCTGTATTTGGGTGTGCCGTTGTCTTCAAACGCTCGGCGGGTTGTGTTGCTTCCTGGAGTCTTCTTTTTGGCCCATAGATAGACCTGACCGGGTCATCCTTTTTCCGAGGATCTTTATGCTGATCGTGTGCCGGCTTGTGTGCGGCGCCCCTTGCTGCTCTTAGCCTGTCATCTGTTCGTCTATCCGGCAAGGCGGCCTCTTTCTTTTTTGACTGCGGGGGTTCTAAGGCCTCCTCGTCAAATTCGGGAAACAGCTTGCGCTTCGGGTAGCTCTTTGCCTGGTGACTAGCGCCATATTTATCTGCGGTATTGACGGCTAGATTTTGTGTGGAGGCTATATATACCCCTCCACCCCCTTCTCCATTTGAGAGAGATCCATCAGAACGTGCCTACACTTCCACAACTTATTTTCTGAGAGAGAACCACCTACTCATTTGTTGAGACCAAGACATTCCAATCAAACCACAAGAATCTTGATCTCTACCCTTCCCCAAGTTGCATTCCACTGAAATCATCTTTCCACCATAGCCAAATCTTGAGAGAGAGTTGAGTGTTGGGGAGACTATCATTTGAAGACAAGAGCAATGAGTTCATCATCAACACACCATCTATTACCTTTTGGAGAGTGGTGTCTCCTAGATTGGTTAGGTGTCACTTGGGAGCCTCCGTCAAGATTGTGGAGTTGAACAAAGGAGTTTGTAAGGGCAAGGATATCGCCTACTTCATGAAGATCAACCAAAGTGAGGCAAGTCCTTTGTGGGCGATGGCCATGGTGGGATAGACAAGGTTTCTTCTTCGTGGACCCTTCGTGGGTGGAGACCTTCGTGGACTCGTGCAACCATTACCCTTCGTGGGTTGAAGTCTCCATCAACATGGATGTACGATAGCACCACCTATCGAAACAACGCGAAAAATCTCCGTGTCTCCATATGCGTTTGCACACTACAATCCCATCCCTTTACTTTCTTGCAACTTGCATGCTTTACTTTCCACTGCTCATATACTCTTTCCATGCTTTCTTGAAATGTATTTTGTATGCTTAAAATTGTGCTAAAACTCCACCTCAACTTGAAGAACTTAAAAACGGTCACCTTTTGTGAAGTGTCAAATCACCCTCCCCCTCTAGACACCTCTTCTCGATCCTTTCACCATTGCATACATACCTCATCTCGATATGATCCTATCATCACTAGTGCAATACTTTGATCCTCCATATACACAATTGCTATCTTGATTCGAGCATTTTGCAAAAGTGGCCAAAGACAGAGATCACAAGAGAAACAGCCAAAAAGCTTTTAAGCTAAAGAAAGATAAGCAAAGAGCTTGTAAGCAAGAACCATAGCATCATACTACAATGCAATTAAAATTGTTATAGTCGATCATCTTGGATCATATCACCGAAACATCAGACATATACATCATACTTGGGATAGAAGTCGTTGCATTTTTGCTTTGTAGGTCGTGCACAAGTACCGTATCCGCCTATGGAGCAATCGTGCTAGCGTCTCTCTAGTGTTGTGCAACAAGAGCATTTTTCGTGGATTCCACATTTTGATCTCATCCCTTGGTTGCACGACCCCATTTATGTATCTGTACGGGCGTTTCCGTGTGCCACATATCACTATTGGTCTACTTTTTGCACATGCATATTTTTGAATCTTTTGCAACATTATTTGAATCTTGCTAACAATCACATAAGATTTTGTGCCGCCATCCTCACCAAGCTACTCCAAAAACCTTACTTGCGTAGGTGTGAGAATTGACAAGATCCGGTACCAATTGTGTCATTTCCTTGCTACATTTTGAGTGATCATTGATCCATCTTCAACATCAGGTAAGGTACATTTGGTCTAGTTCCTTCCTTTTTTCCACTCACATTTTGCTTGAGATGATGGATAGGCCAAGTACTTCATTGAATCCACTCTTCATAGAGCACGAAGAGGACCCAGAAAACTACATCGCCAAGAACCACTTGTTTGACGCGCAACGAGCTTTGCATCAAGAGAATGAAGCGTTGAATGATCACATCGACCTAGTCACCATCGACTTTCCAAAATATGAGTTACGTACAAGAGACTACCTTGAGCATAGGCTTTACACACAAATGGAAGAGATCGACAAAAGGTTGCCTACTCAAAAGGCGAAGACCGATGCAAGGATGGAGGAGAATCATGCCTTGTTGGTTAACCGTTCTTCTACGACATCGTCATCATCAAGACGACGCCACTCAAGTCAACACTCTATGGATTCTTCCTCGAATGCAAGTCTAAACCGAGCGTGTTCGCATCATCACCTTGGCCATTAAGATCATCATGATCCACAAAACGCATTTCATGGCAATGGTTTACAAGACCGTCTTCGAGAACGTGACCAACTATGTCGCCAAGCTAATGATCCTACGGTCCAAGAGCAATCTCCAATACGCCAAGATTAACAAGAACATCAAGATGGTGAAGCCCTTTGACAAGAGCAACAACGCCGTTAGGAACAATCCCTTGAAGCCCAACGTGATCTACGTGAATCAACACAAGTCGTCAATGAGCACAACCGCCAAGTACGTCTACAAGAAGAGGCCATCCGCCGAGAGTAACAAGAAGAAGCCGCATGCCTTGAGGAGTGCCAAGAAATGAGAAATTGTGCAAGAATTCCTCGACATCAACCTCAAGCTAATCAACTGGAGCACATGGAGCAAGTGATTCAAGACCCTCAACCATGACAAGAGCGACTTCAAAATCGCCCCGCATGCATTGAAGAGCAACGCTACGGCAAGCGCAAGTTCACCATGCCTTAGTTCTCCGGAAGCAATGATCCCGAAGACTACCTTTCATGGGCATTGCAAGTCGACACGATATTTTGCTTAAACAACTATGAAGAAGAGAAGGAAATTGCCATGGCATCTCTAGATTCCCAAGACTATTTCCTCATTTGGTGGGAGCAAGTGATGTTTGATAGAACTACGTAGGTATTTCCCCAAAGAGGAAGGGTTGACGCAGTATAGCGACGGTAGGTATTTCCCTCAGTGATGAGACCAAGGTTATCGAACTAGTAGGAGAATCTCCTCACACCACATAAATAGCACCTGCACACAAATATGAAATACTCGCAACCTGTGCAGAGCATCCTACGGACATCACCATGTCAAGAGTTCGTTTGGCAAGTGACACGTGCGACCTCTACTTCTCATACATAAAGGTGAATCTTCTCCTTTACATGTGTTCACTTGACCCCTTCGAGGATGGCATACTACTTGACACTCCACTCGTGTGCATGCATAGGTATTGCCGGAGCTTCACGGACGAGAAGGAGGAGTGCAAGCGCCAAGGAACGCCTACACCATCCACGAGGGAAGCGTGGAAGCAAAGACGGAAGAAGAAGGATCTGCCTAGTCCAGAGCAGGCGGTACTACCGCCCACACCAAGCGGTTCTACCGCTGAGACCACCCAAGTGGTACTACCGCCCATCAACCGCCCAACTACTTGTCAACCTTCTGTAATCAGGCAGCACAAGACCGGTTCAGCCCCGGTTCTTCCGTCGGCTGCGACTAGACCGGTACTACCAGTCCTAACACCGGTACAACCGCCAAGCACCTCCAGGAATCCGCACCGGAGCTCCAAGTCCGGTACTACCGCCCCAACAAGCGATACTACCGTTTAGCTTCGTAAGCGGTACTACCGCCTGAGGGTTCGGTACTATCGCCCTGCCTGTTCGCAACCGTGGGCCTTTGGCCTTGTATCCCTCTCTCACTTACCCCTTCGTGGCTTAGACTATAAATAGACCACCTCCACCTCCTTTCTAGGGTTAGCAAATATGATAGCTCATTCTTAGGTGAGCTTTGCTCCTACCTCTACTCTTGAGAGAGAGAGAGAGAGAGAGAGACTACCACTCCCATGGAGTTCAAGACCTCCATGTGAGAATAGCCGTCTAGGATACCATCAAGACCTCCTCTTGGAGATGACCCTTACCTTGTATCCTTCCCTTTGTTGTTCATGTACCTTGTGGATCTTGTGTGTTTGATTGTCTAGTGGATGTGTGATTGAACTTGTTCTTGAGTGTTTCCCCTCGTGATTTCTCACTGTTCTTCCCCGTGTTCTTCGTGTTCCTCATAGGGATCCGCTCCAATCGTGAAAGATCGGGCATCTAGGGTTCAACCCTACATCATCTTGGTATCAGAGCCACCTTGATAACGAATTTGGAGCCCCTACCCCCCCCCCTTTTCTAGCCTAATTTTGTTGTGTTCTTCCCCAATTCCGAAAATCTCCACCAAAAATAGCCACAATTTTTTTTGTGATTTGTTGCTTTGGTGATGTTTTGTTGATTTTAATCCGTGGATTTGCTTGGTTTCGAGTGGATCTAGCATCTCCCCAAGTTTCACCTCTTTCCATCCAGGAAATCCATCTAGTTTTGCCCCAGAAATCATCCATTTCCGCCTCCAATTCACCCCGATCCCGATCTGTGAGTTTTCCCGACACGAGCTGTACTACCGCCTTTCCAAGCGGTACTACCGCTGAGCTCCACAAGCGGTTCTACCGCCCCACCCCGATTCAGCCTTCCGAGTTTCACCGTTTTGACCATAACTTTCACATCCGGAGTCCGATTTTCGCGTTCTTTAGCTCGTTGAGAAGCTATTGACATCCCCCATCCATCTAGATAGGTTTCAACATAATTTGACTCCATCAAATTTTCCAAAATTTGGCAAGTTTGCCTAGGCCCTCCACCATATCATTCGCATAACCACCATAGCCTTCCACAACCTAACCCATTTTGTTCCCCATAGCATTAGTGGTTGTTTGAGTAGCGATTTAAGTCTCCTAAGGTGTTTCGACTACTTAAGGACGATTGATTCTTCTTCAACCATCACCATTTCCGCATAACCATGCCCATCATACACTTTCGCCACCCCAACTTAACCCAATTTTTGTTTGAGCTTGTTTGAGTTGTGGCTTGTCTCCCCTAAGGTGTTTTGTCTACTTAGGGACGACAACTTCAACACCGACATGTGTATAGGCCATCACTCCACTTCCGCATTTCCGAGTGCAAACCTCCACCGCTTTTCCGCTATCACCATTTGACATTTGTCCTTTAGATTTTGAGTTGTGATTTTTTCCGTTTCCTAAGGTGTTTTGGCAAATTAGGAACGGGTCGACTTCGACAACACCACCTCTCACCATCGACACGAACGGTAACCTCGACAACACCGTTGTATATTCCCCATGCAATTGCAATTGATAAACCCTAGCCCATTTTGTGTCACTTGCCTATCGAGACTAGCCATTTGAGTATTGTCGGCAACGTTACTTGTGCACATTAGTGATCATCGATCCGCCCTTCCATTCCATACATACCATACCATATGGATATCATCTTGCTATCATCATATCATCTCTTCCGCCACAAGTTTGTTCTCGCATATATACAATTGCTATCTTGGTTTGTGCATTTCGCATAGTGGCCATACAAAAAAAAGCTTTTAAGCAAAAGAACGAGAGCAAAGAGCTTGTAAGCAAGTGCCATAGCATCATACCACATTGCACATAAGATTGTTATATTCGATCATCTTGGATCATCTTGAGGGAAACACCAGGAACCATACATACATAGCATACTTGGGATAGAAAGTTTATCCATTCTTGCATCTTATAGGTTGTGTCATATCCTCCTATTGAGCAATCATGCTAGCATCTCTCTTGAGTTGTGCAACACGAGCGTCTTCCATGGATTCCACATTTTGTGCTCATTTCCTTCGTTGCACGACCCGATTTATCTATCCGTGTGTGTGTTTCTGTGTGCCATTCTTTGCTATTGGTCTACTTGTTTCGCTTGCGGATTTGTGAATCTCTTTCAACATTATTGACTCTTGCTAACATCTTGCATCAAATTTTTGTGCCACTATCCTCACCAAGCTACTCCATAAGCTTTACTTGATAGGTGTGAGTGCACAAGTCCGGTACCAATTCCACTATTCTTTCATTTCACATTGAGTGAAACGGGATACATCCGCAACTTTGGGAAAAGGTAACTTGGTATTGTTTATCTCATTTCCTACCCACCTTTGCTCGAGTCTTGTGATGGATAGGCCAGGCATTTCACCTTCGCTCTACACCAACAACGACAAGTTCGAAGCCACGAATAACAACTTCAATTCCAAGATGGATGATCAAATGGACGAGATCAAAGACCTCATCAAGTCCTATAAGTGATCTTCCTCATCTTTGAGAAGACGCTCAAGAGCACATGCTTCTGAGCTACCATATCTGACAAGATCACATCGACATTGACATAATCACCAACAAGAACATGAAGGTCAAGATCTCAACACCAACAACTGCTCAATGACTTCACCATATCCCTTGGCATCATCGCCAAGCAACTTCAAGGCATCTTTGCCTACGGACATACGACATCTTCGCCAACAAGCACACCAAGACTACGCTCAAGAGAAGCTCCCCAAGCTCAAGTCCGCAACTTCCACGAGCTACTAAGACCTCGACACCGACCACAAGATTCCTTTCTATGGGACTCAAGAACCTAAGGAGTATCTCGAGTGGGAGCGCTTGATGGACGACTACCTCAAGCTACATGAAGTCCCTTCCGAAGATCAAGTGAAGTGCGCCACAAGAAACTTCCACGACTACGCCTTGACATGGTGGCTTCACACACCTTCAGAGAGCTACGACATGAGTTGGCCCAAGACGAGGTGAGCTTTGCAACAAGAGTTCGTGCCTCCAACCTACATGGAACAAATTCGACGCCAATCGGAGAACACCATCGAAGGATCCAAGTCCATCGACAAGTACTTCAAGGAGATGATGATTGCCTTGCGACGAGCCGGCATGGACGACCCCATTTAGATGAAGTTCCACTTAATGATGGGATTGAACAATGACATCTCCAAGACTATCTTCCTTGAGAACTACAAGTCCCTTGACGACAACTACATTGGTGCTCTCAAGATGGAACAAGAACTCATTAAGGCCAAGGCTTCTCCACCCCAAGCACACTTCGCGGCGACCAAGCTCTACAACAACGAGCATGAGGATAGTACCACCAAGATGTCCAAGCCCAACGGGCTCCAAGACGATGCTCCCAAGTTCGACTTCACCGCCATCCCTCTTTGTGGCATTGATGATGCCGAGTCTACCTCGACTCTTTTTCAAGATGGTGCGGTGACGAGTACGACTACGCAGACCATCAAGGATCAAACTTTGGAGGCATGCACAAGGTGGCGAGCAAGGATGATGCTTCCATCTTAGGAGACGAGAGTGATGATGTGCCATCTTCGGCCTTCATCCACGGCAACGATGATGAGATGATAGAGCATGGGATTTTCCCTTCGGTCATGGAGGAGAGTGATGATGTGCCATCTATGGCCTTCATCCACGGTGACGGCAACGCGATGGTTGAGCATGGGATTTTCTCTTCGACCACGGCGATGTATGATGACTTGAGTGACTTTTATCACCATATTGAGAGTGAGAGTGACTTCACCACTAGCCCCGTATATGATGAGTTGGTCCACTTTCCATGTGAGGAGAGCCACAACCCCCACCACTTGAGTGAGATGAGTGACTCCACCATAAGTGAGATTGAGTGCACCTACTTTGAGGGAGTGAGTGAACCACCACATAGAGAGTGTGTGATAGTTGATAGGTCTTGTGAGGCCACTTTCACCACTAATGACTTGACCTCTACCGCTATTGTGTCTTCTCATTTGGTGCTAGGTCCCATTTATGATGACGCGCTGATCCTCGATCACTTCGTCCTCCCTTTGGACAAGACGATGGCCATGGTGGAATATGATGCACCCCCCCCCCCACATGGTTCCATCAAGATGAAGATGACTACCATTTGGTCTTTCCCACCTCACCTAAACCACATGAGTGGAATGACAAAGGTAACAAAGGTGACGGTGATGCTCTAGTCCCACTGGTGGACATTCTTGACGTTGCTTGCTTGCATGATGTTGATCCACCTATTTCCATGATTCATGCTAGTGCGACTTCCTCATGTGATGATTTCTTGCCCATTTATGATGAGTATGATGATTCTCATGTGGAGTCTATTAGTTGTGATGCCATGTTACATAGGATTTCCTGTGATAATTCACTTGACTTGTCATATGATGTGCATGAGATCAAACATGTGTCTTATTTGCAATCTCTTCATAGTGACTATGCATATGCCATTAAAATAAACCCAATTTCCACATATGGCATAGATGACACGCCCATGGTTATTGGCATTTGTTTTTCTTGTGATGAAATTGATATGCTCCCTTTGCATCATTATCTCATATGCCATGCCATGCCCACCTAGCATTAGATATGCATTGTTTTGGATGTTGTTCGTTTTCTCCAGATGATGTTTCCAATGTTGTTCATGAGGAGACCCCCATAGTTTCCTCATACATGTTAGGATATTTTAATCCATCCCATCCTTTGCATGATCCCAATAATTGTGTGCACAGTATGCTCCCCATGCATGAACATGATATTTATGTGCCATATATTTGTGCTCGATTTGTGTCCCCATCCTGTCATACATAATAACTATTCTTTCATGATGGATGACATGTTCTTATACCATGCATCAAATTTCTTTGAGCGATGCTTATCTTGTGCTAACTCACATGTGCACATACACATCATGATGGATGATGTGTACATTTCCCACGCACACAATTTCTTTGGTTTGTGTCTCTTTTGTGTAGGTACCCATGAATACTTGTCAACCTCACAATCCATGAGTTGACAAAAAGAGCTCTAGAGAGCAACGATGATTTGGGATCCCATGGCCCAGTTCTTTTGGCCGATTCTCCCAGAATCTTGAGAATCAACCCTTCACCCATCTTCTCCCAGAATCTTGTACCCGTATTTCTTTTACAATCCTAGTTGTTTATATCGTAACTAGATAGGATTGTAAAAAATATATGGGTTCAAAATTCTGGGAGAAGCTGGGTGGAGAGTTGATTCTCAAGATTCTGGGAGAATCGGCCAAAAGAACTGGGCCAGATTGTCTTTTCCACCATTCTCTTCGTGCAAAGACATCGCACATTCATTCTACATGGCCCTCACTTGGCTATGGGTTGTTGTCCATTACATATTATATGCGCATCTTGCCATGTTCACTTTGCTTGATATGCTCATTACTATGCCTTTGCCATTCATTTGTGACCCATGCTTTGCATTACACATGTTGATTGACTCTAGTACTTGTATGTGTATTTGCAAGCTTGGTGGAGATATCACTTGTAATTGCAATGTTTGCTTTGTGCCCCATGCCTATGATTATACTATGATCTTGCTATGTGTTCGTGCTTGCGATATGTCATGGGCATTGTCTATGCCTAGTATTAGTTCACATGACATGATTGCCATGAGTTACTCTAGTGTGTTGCATCTTCGCTCCACTAGTTTGCACGACTTGATCTCTATGCTTGCTCATGTTGCATCACCCATGATTCATACTTGCTCATTTAATGCGGTTGATGACAACCATTACCATGATTTGCACATGATTCATATTGCTTCTTGTCATATACCTACATGTGTTGCATCTCTCATGCTAGATGATTTGCCATGTATTGAGTGCAACCATGCATTTAGCCTTGCTAATGAGATTGCCCCCATAGCATTCTCACATATGATTGGAGATTTTGACATATTTTTTGTGAAGCATGCTTGTCCTCCTTCTTTGCACCATATACATCGTGCCATGAACATAAAGATTGTTGCATCATATTATTCATGCATTTGTGCTTCTAACGGCTATGTGCAAGAGAAGAGAACCATCATGATGGATGATATGTTTATCTACCATGCGCATACGTACTTTGTTTTGTTGTGTGCATGTGTAGGATACTTGGATTTCGTGTCGACTTCCACTTCACGTGAGTTGACCATTCGAGCTCTAGAGAGCAAGCCTCATACATTCTACCATGACTCGCTTCTACACCACATTTCCTACCACTTCGGCATTGTGAAGAATGCACAAGGGCAAGCTTTCAAGGTGACATCCTTCTTGAGCTTGGATATTGTGGATCATACTTCATGTGTTGCTTGCACCATTTGCACGCATGTTCGAGATATTGCTTTCACCCATGATTGCCACATTTCCATGCTTCATGACATATACACCTTGTGTGTTGCATCCACTTCTTGGACTACTTGCTACTACCATATGGTTGGTTCCACCAATATCATTGCTTCACATATGCCATGTCCCATTGCTTGTCACATGCTTGACTTGATTGCCTCACACATGATGAAAAATTGCTCTTTCTATTGTGTCGAGTGCCACACCATATTCACTACACCCTATGGACGTTATGCTTGGATTGTCTTACACTTGACCCATGTGTTTAGACATCTCATCTTCTTTGGTGTTGAATGATTCTTACGCCTACCATAGACCTTTCATTGAGTAGCTTGTGAATGCTTGCCATGACCATGAGGTAGATGCTTATTCTATTGTCACACATATTTGCATCACTACCTCACATGCTTGTTTCCATGATGACCTTCATTTTCCTCACATTATGTGCTTCTATGCCATGCCACAATCCCATGTCACACCATATTCTATGCTTGATGATGACACTTGTTTGGTGAATCAACACTTGAATGCTTGGTTTTGCACTACCGCTAACCACATTTGTTTCCAAGTGTTTGTTGTACTTGCTCATTTTGAAGGAATCCCAAGACGGTGCGACATTGGAGAGTGCCCATTGCGAGCTTGAAGATGACGAGTACTTGGTGAGCATCCACTTCTTCACGGCGAAGCCATCTCTTTCCCATAGTGATTTGGTTTTCGATCTGAGGTCGGCTCTTTCCCAAGTGGGAGGGGATGATGCGGAGCATCCTACAGACATCACCATGTCAAGAGTTCAGTTGGCAAGTGACACGTGCGACCAATACTTCTCATACATAAAGGTGAATCTTCTCCTTTACACGTGTTCACTTGACCCCTTCGAGGATTGTATACTACTTGACACTCCACTCGTGTGCATGCATAGGTATTGCCGGACCTTCATGGACAACAAGGAGGAGTGCAAGCGCCAAGGAACGCCTACACCATCCGTGAGGGAAGCGTGGAAGCAAAGACGGAAGAAGAAGGATATGCCCAGTCCAGAGCAGGCGGTACTACCACCCACACCAAGCGGTACTACCGCCCAACAACCGCCCAACTACCGGTCAACCTTCTGTAATCAGGTGACACAAGACCATTACAGCCCCGGTTCTTCCGTCAGCTGCAACTAGACCGGTTCTACCGGTCCTAACACCGGTACAACCGCCAAGCACCTCCAGGAATCCGCACCAGAGCTCCAAGTCCGGTACTACCGCCCCCACCAAGAGGTACTACCGCTCATCTTCGTAAGCGGTACTACCGCCGGAGGGTCCGGTACTAACGCCCTGCCTGCGCAGCCCTGGGCCTTTGGCCTTGTATCCCTCTCCCACTTACCCCTTCGTGGCTTAGACTATAAATATACCACCTCCACCTCCTTTCTAGGGTTAGCAAATATGATAGCTCATTCTTAGGTGAGCTTTGCTCCTACCTCTACTCTTGAGAGAGAGAGACTACCACTCCCATGGAGTTCAAGACCTCCATGTGAGAAGATCCGTCTAGGATACCATCAAGACCTCCTCTTGGAGATGAACCTTACCTTGTATCTTTCCCTTTGTTGTTCATGTACCTTTGTGGATCTTGTGTGTTTGATTGTCTAGTGGATGTGTGATTGGACTTGTTCTTGAGTCTTTCCCCTTCTGATTTCTCTCCATTCTTCCTCGTGTTCTTCGTGTTCCTCGTAGGGATCCACTCCAATCATGAAAGATCGGGCATCTAGGGTTCCTCGTGTTAATGGGGTTGTCAATCTCTTTCAGGTACGGCGTCTCAAGATAGGCAAATAACATGAGGTAAAAGTGGTAGATAGGATAAATAGATCATGGAACAAATAAATTGCCGCAAGGTATTTTTGTACCTTTGGTTTAACAGATCTGAAAATAAATGGAAGAGAAAATAGATCGCAAAGGCAAATATGATGAAAAGAGACCCGGGGGTCGTAGGTTTCACTAGTCGCTTCTCTCGAGAGAAATAGCAAACGTTGGGAAAACAATTACTTTTGGGCAATTGATAGAACTTCAAATAATCATGACGATATCCAGGCAATGATCATTATATAGGCATCATGTCCAAGATTAGTAGACCGACTCCTGCCTGCATCTACTACTATTACTCCAGACATCGACTGCTATTCAGCATGCATCTAGTGTATTAAGTTCATGATAGAACGGAGTAATGCAATAAGAACGATGACATGATGTAGACGTGATCCGTTCATATATTGTGGAGATAAAGATCTCATCTTGCTATGCTTAGTAGCAACGATACATATGTGTCGGTTCCCCTTCTGTCACTGGGATCAAGCACCATAAATTCGAACCCACTACAAAGCTCCTCTTCCCATTGCAAGATAAATTGATCAAGTTGGCCAAGCAAAACCAAAATATCGAAGAAGAAATACGAGGATATAAGCAATCATGCATATAAGAGATCAAAGAAGACTCAAATAACTTTCTTGGATAAAAAAATAGATCTTGTCATAAACTCAAAGTTCATCGGATCCCAACAAACACACCGCAAAAGGACTTACATCATATGGATCTCCAAGAGACCATTGTATTGATAATCAAGAGAGAGAGAGAGAGAGGAAACCATCTAGCTACTACTATGGACCTGTAGTGTCGGATGTTTGGGTTCCGGCAGACCCTTAAGGTTCAAACACTGGGGTGCGCACGAAGATCTCTCCGCTACCAATCTACGCTCAATCGCCTCATGAGATCTAGGCTAGAAACGATGAACAGCGCAAGGGACACGAGATTTATACTGGTTTGGGCCACCGTTGTGGTGTAATACCCTACTCCAGTGTGTGGTGTGGTGGATTACCTCAGGGGCTGATGATGAACAATACAAAGGGAGAACAGCCTCGTAAGAAGTGTTCTTGAGCTGGTGCGATGAACTGCTTGGGTGAGTGTGACCGTCTCTCTCTCTCTCTCTCTAGGCTTTCCAAAGTCTGGATCTGCTGCCTCTCTACTGTGATGGCTAGCTCTATTTATAGAGGCCCTGGGCCTCTTCCCAAATATTGAGCAGGAAGGGCGCCAACAACGGCCATTTTGAAGGGGAACATATAGTACAAGTTATCCTGACTAAAGTTGGTCTTCGGCTGCCAAAAGCACTGGTGATGACACCGTCTTGGGCTCCACGGTGACCTCCATCCTGCCGCTCCGCTGGTCTTGGTCTCGTTGCACTGAAATGGCAACCTTTGCCTGATGCCTCGGTACTCCACGTCTGTGCTTGCCCCCTTTGCACCAAAGAGGAAACAAGGACACTATGCAGGCCGGCACCCGCCTGGCGCCCGCCTGGTCTCGATCGTCATGGGTTGCGTCACGGGCACCTCACGAGGTACCTGCCTTGATCTCTCCGCCTCCTCGCGAGCCTGCCTTGCAAGGCCATCCCTGAGGAAGCCTTGCATCGTTCGCTCCGCGAGGCTTGGCCCCTCGCGAGGGTCTTGAATCTTGTGCTGATGAAGATGGGCCGCACTGGGCCACCACTTGAGCCACGCTGCAGGCCGCAGGCAGGCAAGTCTGGGGACCCCCGTTCCCAGAACGCCGACAGTAGCCCCCGGGCCCAAGGCGCTCTTGGACTTGGCTTAGCGGAGAAGCGAAGGGGCAAGTGCGGAGAGCCGCGGGCCCCATCAGCCTGCGGCCTTGGGCGCCGCGTGACGGTTGATTGGACGTGGGCGTCTCCACTTTCCCACGGTGCCTCGGCAACTGCTCAACTGACAAAAGGTTGGCTCTGGGTTAGCCTTACCTCATTACCCTCGTTCTCCTTGCTCCAGATCCCCTTCATTGCTCTTCGCCTACCTGCCTCCAAAATCTCTAGATTTGCCGCATTCTTTCTCCTCCGGCAAACTATGGCCCCTCGCAAGACTTTGGCTAGGGCTGTGCCGGCCTAGTACTCGCCGGCCCTGGTCTCTCCCAATGTGACGGAGAAGAATCTCGCCCTCACGCGCCGGATGGCAACGTTGCAGATCAACGAGTTTGGGGAGACTGCGCTCCGTCTTGGCTCTGCCCAGCCGGAGGACAAGGGGAGCACCTTCTATCCCTTCTTCATGAACACCGTCATCGCTGGTCTGGTTCCTCCCTTCTCTGAGTTCTTCCTTGCTATCCTTCGCCAGAGTCAATTGCATGCTCTGGACATCCACCCAACTCCATCCTCCTCTTGTCGATCTTCGCCTACTACTGCGAGGCGCACGTCGGGGTGGCGCCCTCCATGGCCTTGCTACGCAACTTCTTCTCCCTCCGGGTCTCCGGCGGCAATATCTCAGCGTGCGCGAGTTTCCTCGCGTACTCCAAGTCCAACGCCATCTCAAAGGCTGGGAAGAGGGCCGAGGGCTTCCAGAGCAAGTGGGTTTTGGTGAACGCTGGGTGCCACAACCCTTTGCTGGAGCTGCCGACAAAGCGGCCCGAGGCCGTTGAGGCGTGTTCCCGCGCGAAGCTCGATGATCGGCGGGCGAAGCAGGTGTTGGAAAAGATGAACGCCGACCTTAGGGCGGGCAGCCTGAGGGCGGTGAAGCTGACTGGGGCTTCACTCCTGAGGGAGTTTCTATCGCATTGGGTGGCCCCTCTTTAGGCGCACTCGCGCCCGCTGTGGTGGCTCGCGGATGCGGATGTCGTCCTCCGCCTGAGCTTGGACGCCCTAAGCGACGAGGACCTGACCGCGGCTCTGTGCTGCTTGGTTGGAGAGGAAGTGGCAGGCCCGGTGGGTGCTCCGGTCCCTTTGTTCCTCTGCGATGACTGGGAGCTGGTGGTGGATGTCATGCCCACCTTCGACGGGGTCGGCTTGGTGCCGGCGGAGGATCCCGAGGGTCAGGCGATGACGATGGTGAACCTATCCTCCGGTGAATCTAGTGGAGAAGAGGAAGGAGATGACGATGATGATGAGGAGCGCGACTCGGAGGCGACCTTCGAGGGGACGGGGGAGACTTCTCCCCAGCGCAGGGCGAGCACCCTCCGCTCCATGCCTGACGACGACGAGGCCAATGCCAGGCGGGGAGGGGAGGACGCACCCCTGATCCCGAGGAAGGACAGGTCCAGGCTGATCCCCCAAGGGTCTACCCCGGCCCCTGCATTGGCCGAAGTCAGCTCCAGCCCTTCGGCGCGCCTTCTCCTGCGACTGGGCCTTCCGGAGCTGAGCTCCGCAAGAGGCTTTCGAGCTTCAAGCTTGGACGGAGTCCGTGGGATCCCGTGGCGGTCAACAAGTAAGTGTTCGAATTCCGCCTTGCTGCTGCCTTTTGTTGTCTGGACCTGACATCTTCCATTGGGCAGGCTGCTGCCCGCGGCGAAGAGGCTGAAGGGAGGCGTGGCGACCGCGCCTGAAACGGGCTCGTCAGCCGTGGTCGCGTCCCCCGCCCGATCATCCTCGCGAGGCCAGCAGGAACGATCCGGCAAGGAGTCAGCCCCCGTGGCCCCGTTGACTCTGGAGGCGCCCGTGCTTGACGTTGTCACCGAGGTCGCCAAGGCTTAGGAGGTCCCTGCCTCCCAGGTTGTGATTACGCTGCCGTCTTCTCCTCCTACTCCACCGGCCCCCGTCTCCTCTGCTTCCTCTGACGACTTGGACCGTGCCGCCGATGAACTGAGTCGGCTACGAGAGGACCTCCGGAGCATGGACCCCCGCCTGGTGGCCGGGCGCCTAGAGTTGATCTCCAGCTGGGCTAGCTCTGACGCCTTCGTCCGAGCGGCGCTGAGCCAGGCCTTGACGGCTTCTGAGGAGGGGGAGCAAGCCACCTCCCAGGCCATGGCCGCCTGGGACGAGGCGCTGAAGGACGCTTCCATCGCCAAGGGCCATTGCAAGACGCTGGAGGGTGAATTGCAAGGGTTGCGTGATGAGCTCGCCAAGGAGATTCGCGACCGCCAGGTGAAGGAGGAGGAGATGAAAGCTCGGGAGGCTGCTACAAAGGAGCGCGACGCCAAACTGTCAGTCGACCGCGACCAGATGAAGACGCTGGAGCAGGCACTGAAGGTGGGGAGGGTCGAGCTGGATGCCGGGGCGAAGATCCTTGCCGAAGACCGCACGGCCTTCGCGCTTTACGAGGAGAGGGCCCGCGTAGCGCTTAAAATTCTCTACGACGGGGGCCTAGAGAAACCACTGGCTGGAGCGAAGGAAGGCCCTGCTAAGCTGGTTCCCTTCCTCGTCGAGGCGCTTGAGGAGGTCGTGATCGGCATCGGCCCCATGGATGAAGTCGAGGCTCGCGTCCTCTCCTCCGCATCGCTGACACGGATCCTCGGTCATGTCTACCTCCACAAGCCCGATGCCAACCTCGATGACCTGCTGGAGCCCGTGGACGCCAAGCGCTCTGCCGCTGCTGCTGAAGCCATCAAGGGTTGAGTGGAGGCCTTGCTGTCAAAGTTCCATGCCTTCAACATCGCGCCCAAGCAAGGCGCTGCCGGCCTCGCAGCTCCTGGAGGTGGGGCTGCCAAGCGCGACTCTACCACGAGCGATGGCATGGCCCAGGGTTGATCTTCTCGCGTCCTTTTCCTTCTTTGAATCCTGCAACATGCACGATGCCTCGTGGAGGCGTTTAAATTTGTGTCTGGTATCGTGCGAACAATTTATGGTCTGTAATATTTGCTTCTGAATTTGCTAGATTTTGCGATTTCCTTCCTATTTGCTTGTGTTCTTGTCGGATTTCGGGTTCCGGCAGACCCTCAAGGTTCGAACTCTGGGTTGCACGCGGAGATCACACCTCCCGCCTACCCACGTCTGATCGCCTCGCAAGGATCTAAACTAAATGAAGAACAACACAAGGGACACGAGATTTATACTGGTTCAGGCCACCATTGTGGTGTAATACCCTACTCCAGTTTATGGCGTGGTGGATTGCCTCAGGGGGGCAATGATGAATAATACAAGGAAGAACAGCCTCGCGAGGGGCTGTTCTTGGCTGGTGCGATGAACTGCTTGGGTGAGTTCAGTCGCCTCTCTCTCTCTAGTCTACTCAAAATCTCCTCTTTCTCTCTTCGGTGGCTAGCTCTACTTATAGAGGGAGGCCCTGGGCCTCTTCCCAAATATTGAGCGGGAAGGGCGCCAAAAATTGGCCATTTTGAAGGGGAACATTTAGTACACTTATCCTGACTAAAGTCGGTCCTCGCCTGCCAATGACCCTGACGGTGACGCCGGCTTGGGCTCCACGATGACCTCCATCCAGCCGTCCTGCTGGTCTTGGTATTGTTGCACCGAAATGGTTGCCTTTGCTTGATACTCCTTCCTGCGCTTGCCCCCTTTGCACCAAAGAGGAAACAAGGACTCTGCATAGGCCGGCGCTCGCCTGGCGCCCGCCTGGCATCGGTCGTCATGGCTTGCGTCATGGGCACCTCGTGAGGTACTTCGCCTTTATCTCTCTGCCTCCTCATGAGCCAGCATGACGAGGCTGTGCCCAAGGAAGCCTCCTGTCGTCCGCCCCGTGAGGCTTGGCCGCTCGCGAGGGTCTTGATTATGTGTTGATGAAAATGGGCCGTCCTGGGCCACTTCCTGAGCCACGCCGCAGGCCGCAGGCAGGCAAGTCTGGGTACCCCCATTCCCAGAACACCAACAGTAGCCCCCGGGCCCAAGGCGCGCCTGGACTTGGCTTAGCAGAGAAGCGAAGGGGCAAGTGCGAAGCGCCACAGGCCCCATCAGCCTGCGGCCTTGGGCGCCGCGTGGCGGTTGATTGGACGTGGGCGTCTCTGCTTCCCCACGATGCCTCGGCAACTGCACGAATTGACGAGTCCCTGCATGCAAAACGGGTCATGATTACCTGTGATCATGGAGGCCAGCGGTTGGCCTCCCCCGGCTATATGTACGGAACTGCGCGGGCCTTCCCAGTCCATCTCTTCCTGCTACTCTCCGTCTTCTTCTTTGTCCTTGCTCCACCCTACGCCAATGGCACCAATTCGTCGGTTTTCTGCCGAAGAGAAAGGGAAGGCCCCCTGAGAGGGTCCTGTCCCGCTCCTCCGAAGAAACGGCTCGTCTCTTGTCGCGGAGAAGGGGGTGCTTTGCAGGAGGTGTCGAGGCCATGGTTTGAGCGACCGCCGCCTGGATTCCCATTGCCCTTGTATGCCCGGATCGAGGGTCCTGAACGCGCAGGCACCGAGCGGCACCGCCAGAGGCGTCGTCGCTGCCGGTGGATCACGGTGGTGCACGTCGTTCCTCCTGGGGTTCATGCCAAGGGCTCCTCTCGCGAGCTCGTGCTTCATGCCGCCATGCCTGCTCGGTCTTGGATTCGCCTCCCTCCTTCCTTTGCCTTCGAGATCCCGCCGAGGGGGCCTATCGAGCTTTGGCTGCAGCATGCTGACTGCAGTACCCCTGCGACCAGAGAGGAGGTCGAGGTCGTCGCTTCAGGCAAGGTCTACATGACCCGTGGCTGGGGCGAGATCGCCCGGGTCTGCAGGACGGGTGGCGCCCTCATAATCCACCTCGAGTACAATGGCGCCTCCCTGATGTTCTTCAAGGTCTTTGATGCGGAAGGACGCCGGCTGGAGTGCTGCCCTAAGAAAGGAGGCCGGGGCCCTGCCGTGGCGAGGACTAGACTCACCAATCGCTCTCCCAGTAGCTCCTGAGGCAGCGGAGGTGTCGGAGGATCTAGCGACTCCGCCGAGTTCTTCGCGACTCCGGAGACGAGCGACGACAGCTGCGAGCCTCCGAGCTCGCATCGCGCTCGGAGCAGGGCGGGATCGTCAGGCCGCCGTCACCACTGATCTATATGGGGTTGGCGCCGGTGCCTGACGGCCCACTATTGATGATGGCGTCTCTTGCGACCCGCGTGTCGCTAGCGCTCTTTAGGATTACCTCCTTTTGTTCCCTGTGAGGAATCGAAGAACACACCCCGTGGGGGGTTGTAAGGTGCCTGTAGTTCCATTTGTTAATATGATCCTTATCGTGAAGCGGTGTGAGATGCTCGTCTCGTCTTATCTTAGTTCCTCCTTTCAAACCTCGCGAGGACTTGACGCTCTGCGCTGACAGGTCCCGGTCCCAAGGCAAGCTTCAGCCGTCACTGGTATGCCAGGTCACGATGCCGTGGTCCAGGCCAGGAGGTGAGCGGCCCGGGGTCCATTAAGAGCCCCTGAGTCGCGATGCTCAGGAGGTCCCCTTTAGCGCTCAAGCAGCCATCGTTCGGTGAGAAAGGAGTGCGACGTTGCCAAAACGGGATTGCATTAGGTGCGAGGTCGGTGCTGCGATATCTAGTATTTCCGGAGGATGACTTATCTCGGGAGTCAGACGCCACTCCTAGGCGCAGTGCCAGGCCCGCGCATTGGCAGCTGAGGAGTTGCCCGGCGAGGTCCCCAAGTGCATCTTCGCTCTCGCCTTTGCTCCCCTTCATGCTCTATGTCCTCAGGTCCCGGCCCTCGAGCGAGCTCAGCCCTCACTGGTATGCCAGGTTGCGATGCCGTGGACAAGGCCAGGAGGTGAGGGCTGGAGAGCCAGTAAGAGTCCATGAGTCGCGATGCTCAGGTACCCCCCCCCCTTTAACGTGCAAGCGGTTCGCGCGGACGAGAGCGAAGGAGACGCTGCGAAGGCCTCGCCCGACGCTGCTCCTTAAAGAGATCCTGTGAGTTCATCACAAGAAAAGCGAGAGTTTGCCGTTACAATTGCTGGCTAGCCGCTGGTTACTCTGGGAGGGTGACGAGGCACTGAAGGCTTGGTGAGGTGACGCCTTGTGGGGTTGCCTCTGCCAGAGCTCAGCCATTCAGGTTTGTCGACGTTGCAGGGACGGACCCATGCGCAAGCGTTGTGCTGTTAGGGAGCAGCTCCATCAGTTGGTGTCAATCGAGCGGGCGATTAAGTCAGGAACGTTAATCATGAAGGAGTAAATCCATTTAGATAGGAGCAGAAAAAGGCGAACACCACTGGGTCAGACCCGAGCGACTTGGGGATGATGCAGCCCGAGGGGCGCCCCCAATAAAGTAAGCTAAAAACATGAACCAAAGGGATACATGCCGCAGGGACGGGCCCACATGGCCTAGGAATGATGCAGCCCTAGGGGGTGCTCCTAGCTGAAAATGAAACTCGAAGGATGACACCTGATGATGTTGATGAAGAAGGGATGCTGAAGTAGCGGATGGCGTGCGCTGCGAAAGCCGATCTTCACGAGCCCCTAGGCCCAGGAGCCTCGGGAGGCTCCAAAGGCGCTGGCGGCTCCTCCCGGACTATCTCCATCTCCGCCAGGACTGTGGAATGCCTGGCCACTTGAGCCTCCAGGATGCTCCTCATGAGGCGCTGATGCACAGCAGCCGCGTTTGGCAGGCCGTAAGGCATCTGAACATAGCTGTGGGGTGGACCTTCACAGCGTCCCACGCGTGAGGGCCAGAGGCGCTCCTGAGAGGCGGCTCGGTTGAGTCCTGGTATGTCGATGCAGACGCGCAGCCCACCATCCTAGCCTGGATGGGGAGCTACGGCGGGTAAGCGGCGACTGCCACTCATGACTCTTGACTCCTACAGCTCCTGAATGATCTCGCTGACGAACTCCTGAGGGTTTGGCGCTCCTTGCCTTGCTCATTCCTGAGGGAAACGTGCTTTGAAACACGCCTCCAAGTGGTGCCCGAGTGCCTCCCTCGTGATCTTAGCAAAGTCGATGGCCCTCCAGGAGAGAGCCCCCAAGCCTTGCTCGAGGAGGGCGTCGGGCGTGCCTTCCTATGCGACAGAAGGAGGCGCCCCCTGAACAGGCGCGAACCCTGAGGGGCCTGCCTCCCGAGGGTTCGGACCAGGCGATGTCTTCTTCTTCTTAGGGGCAGCCTCGAGAAGCTTTCCTCTCATGTGATCTGGGTCTTCAATTGATGCAGCTTGAAAAGCACATTCCAGAGAACACACAGCGTCTCTCTCTTCACAATGCACCGTGATGACTTCACCGCTTCCTGGCATCTTGAGGACATTGTAGCCGTGATGAGTCACGGCCATGAACTTGGCCAGGGCTGGGTACCCGAGGATGGCATTGTTCGGCACGCAAATGTGCGCGACGTCGAAGTCAATGAGCTCGGTGCGGTAGTTGTCGCGCTTTCCGAATGTAACAGGAAGGCGGACCTGCCCTATCGGAACCGTGGAACCATCAGTGGCTCCTGAGAAAGGCTTGGTTGGCTGAAGTTGATTGTATGGCACTTGGAGATTGTTAAACATCTCGACGGATAGGACATTGATCCCTACTCCGCCATCGATGAGGGTCCTGGTGACTTGCACATTGCTGATGATTGGGGAACAAAGCATCGGTAGGACTCCGGCTGTTGCCGCGCACTTGAGCTGATCCGCTGAGCTGAACGTGATGGCGCATGCTGACCACCTGAGAGGGCGTGTGGCCTCAAGCTTGGGGAAGACTGCATTCACTTCGCGAGCAAACTTCTTGAAGATGCGCTGAGAGGTCGGGGCCTGAGCGCCGCCCAAGATGCAAGCGATTGCGCGCGGCTCCTGGAAGCCTCCAGCCCCCTCGTCCTGATGATGGTCTTCATTCCTCCTCGGCTGTGGTGGTAGAGGAAGGAGGCCCGCGTTGCCTTGTGGGTGATCCTCGCAGGCTGATCCCTCCAACCTCCCTCGCGAGGCGGATCCCTCCAACCTCCCTCACGAGGCTGGTCCTACCAGCGGTCCTCGAGAGGTCGGTCACGCCACCCTTGGCAAGGGCCGCAGTCTTCCCATCGTCCTAATACTCTTCCTCCTCCTCGGCCATAGCCCCGGTCGCTGCGCTCGGGGCGTGGGCCAGCACACACGTCCCGCACGGCCCTGAGCTCTTGGCATTCGTTGGTGTTGTGGGTGTGGAGGTCATGGTACACGCAGTACTAGCTGCCCTTGGATGACTCAGGCTGATCCCTGCCTCGCTTGGTGTCCGGCTCTGCTGCAAGCACGGCAGCCCCCTTGCGCTTCACGTCCTTGACCTTGGGCTTCTTCTCTTCTGGATCGGCAGCTGGCAGCTCAAGGAGGGAAAGGCGCCCTTCCTTAGTCCTAGCACACTTGGTCGCCAAGTTGAACAGCTCCAGGGAGGTGCACAGGTCCTCATGGATCACAAGCTCCTCCTTCATCTTGATGTCACGCACGCCGTCGGAGAAGGCTGAGATGATGGCCTCCTCAGACACCCTGGGGATATTAAGGAGAGCGTTGTTGAAATGCCGGATGAACTTTTGCAGGGTCTCCCCCGGCTGCTGCTTTATGCGGCGCAAGTCGCTCATGGCCGGGGACCGGTCGTGGGTGCCTTGGAAGTTGGCGATGACTCATGTGCGCATCTCGCCCCAGGAGGAGATTGTGCCAGGAGCCAGGTTCAGGAGCCAGGTTCAGGAGCCAGGTGCGGGCACCGTCCTTGAGTGCCATGGGGAACCAGTTCTCCATGACCTTCGCGTCCCCGTTGGCGGCTTCAATACCCAGCTCATAGAGCTGGAGGAACTCCGCAGGGTCTACCATGCCATCATAGCGCGGGGGTAAATCTGGCTTGAACTTGCCCGACCAGGCCACGCTGCGCAGCTCAGCGGTGAAGGCACGGCAGCCTGCAGTGGCCGCGGGGGGCCTTTGGTGATGGAGAGCTTGATCTTGGAATTCTCTGTGCGCTGCCGCCAGGAGCAGCGCGGGGTCTTGGCACGCTCGAGAAGGAGCGCGTTCGTGCCGGGCCGGTGCGGGGAGCACACGGGCAGCTTCTTGGGGACGAGGGATCTCTTGGCAGCTCTTCTCTTGCTGTGCTGGCGCCGGACGGAGTCGATTCCGCCCAGGGGCCACGCGCCTTGGGGCCAAGGCGCCTTCTTGAGGGGGAGGCGACTGAGGCACCCCCGGAGCTTCGTCGCCCGCGTAGGGCGGGGCGCGGTGCCGCGAGAGGGATGGCGCAGGGGAGCCCCCAGCGGTGCTGACGAGCTCGGTGATGCGGGCGAGCCACTCGTCGTAGAGGTCATCGACGGGACTGTAGTGCAGGAGCTCCCGCACCAGGAGCAGTGCGGCATGCGCATCCGCAGGAGCGCGATGGGCGTGGGACGAGGAACCGGCTGGGGTCAGCGACGGGGTGGCGGTGCGGCCTTCTCGCCGCACCAAAGGATGCAGGGACGACGCCTGCTGCTCGTTCCCTGCTGGGCCGGTGGCGGCGTTGATGGCAGGCGACGGGGAACGGCGGGGGCGCCCGCAGACGGGGGCCGTCTGGGCGACGTGAGTGGCGAGAGCGGCCCGGCGCTCGGCACGGGCTCGAAGAACGTCTGACATGGATGCAACGGGCGGCGAAACACGAGGCGACGGAAGGCGGATTCCAGTGCACCCCTACCTGGCGCGCCAAATGTCAGATTTCAGGTTCCGGCAGACCCTCAAGGTTTGATCTCTGGGGTGCACGCGGAGATCACACCTCCCGCCTACCCACGTCTCGTGGCCTCGCAAGGATCTAAACTACGTGAAGAACAACACAAGGGACACGAGATTTATACTGGTTCAGGCCACCATTGTGGTGTAATACCCTACTCCAGTTTGTGGCGTGGTGGATTGCCTCAGGGGGCCAATGATGAATAATACAAGGAAGAACAGCCTCGCGAGGGGCTGTTCTTGGCTGGTGCGATGAACTGCTTGGGTGAGTTCAGTCGCCTCTCTCTCTCTTGTCTACCCAAAATCTCCTCTTTCTCTCTTCGGTGGCTAGATCTATTTATAGAGGGATGCCCTGGGCCTCTTCCCAAATATTGAGCGGGAAGGGCGCCAACAAATGGCCATTTTGAAGGGGAACATCTAGTACACTTATCCTGACTAAAGTCGGTCCTCGCCTGCCAAAGACCCTGACGGTGACGCCGGCTTGTGCTCCACGATGACCTCCATCCTGCCGTCCTGCTAGTCTTGGTCTTGTTGCACCAAAATGGTTGCCTTTTCTTGATACTCCTGCCTGCGCTTGCCCCCTTTGCACCAAAGAGGAAACAAGGACTCTGCGCAGGCCGGCGCCCGCCTGGCGCCCGCCTGGCCTCGGTCGTCATGGCTTGCGTCATGGGCACCTTGTGAGGTACCCCGCCTTGATCTCTCCGCCTCCTCGCGAGCCACCCTGACGAGGTTGTGCCCGAGGAAGCCTCCTGTCGTCCGCCCGCGAGGCTTGGCCCCTCGCGAGGGTCTTGAGTATGTGTTGTTGAAGATGGGCCGTACTGGGCCACTTCCTGAGCCACGCCGCAGGCCGCAGGAAGGCAAGTCTGGGTACCCCCGTTCCCAGAACACTGACAGTTCTACGTCGGCAGGGCCCGGCCCCGCGCATACCTCAGCCACCATTAGCCCCGACCGGATCACCAGGACGGAACTAAGGAGTGAGGGTCTACGTGGCAAGTTAGGCTCCTGAGTCGCGATGCTCAGGAGTCCTCCTTGACACACAAACAGCAAATATGGAGGGGACGGAGGAGAGGATTTCTGTCGTTCTACGTCGGCAGGGCCCGGCCCCGCACATACCTCAACCGTCGTTAGCCTTTCGGAACTAAGGAGTGAGGGGCTACGTGACCAGTTAGGCTCCAGAGTCGCGATGCTCAGGAGTCCCCCTTGAATCTCAAATGAGTCTTCATACCTTGGCTCCGATCGGGGAGGGGCGCGCGATGACTAGGTCCGAGGGACCTGGCTCGGTGGCATGTGCTCGGACGTGGCCCGGGCGCAGACCCCGTGTCCAGCCCCCTCGCGCGGCATTCCTGATGGGAGGCTTTGTGATGGTGCCAGACACTGAGGTCTGGGCTCCCCGAGGTTGATACAGCCATGGGCTGCCCTTAGTTGTTTATCACCAGCGCGAAGCATAGTGCTTCCGTATGTGTACGGGCATAGCCGCTGCTCGACAGTGTCATCAGCCAGCGCAGAGCATGGTGCTTCCACCGGTGCGTGGAAGGGGGGCTCCCCTCCGGGAGGAGCCCCCGGGGCGTGTACAGCCCCACCCTGACACATGGCCGGCACGGTAGGGCTAGGAGAGGTGTATCTGGGCACCCGTGAGCCAGCACGGGACTCACGAGGCCCTACCTGAAGGCGGGTTGCACCTGGCTCTGGGCCTTTGTGGATGGTATGTTCCTGCAAGGTGGTTAAAATGCAAATGCTCTACCTCCTCAGGTCCCAGCCGTCGAGCAAGCTCAGCCACCGCTGGTATGATAGGTCGCGATGCCATGGGTCAAGGCCAGGGGGTGAGGGCTGGAGAGCCAGTAAGAGCCCATGAGTCGCGATGCTCAGGTGCCCCCCTTTTAACGTGCAAGCGGTTCGCATGAGGAGAAATAGTACCGTGGCGGGCGGCGAGCGACAATCATGAATAGGTCAAGCATGAAGGAGCAAATCAACTTAGATAGATGCAGGAAAATCAAACACCACCGGGTCAGGCCGAGTGGCTTGGGGATGATGCAGCCCGAGGGGCGCCCCCAACAAGATAAGCAGAAGATATAAGCAAAATGGATACACGCCGCAAGGACGGACCAACTCAACCTGGGAATGATGCAGCACTGAGCGCACTCCCAGCTGAAACGAAAACTGAAAAAGAAGTCACCTGACACTCTTGCAGAATGATAGTTGGTGCAGCTGGCGGTGCGGGCCAAAGAAGCCGATCCTCATGAGCCCTCGGGACTCCGAGCCTCGGGAGGCTCAGGAGGTCCTGGCGGCCCGTTGGGTCCATCTCCATCTCCTCCAGGAACGCACTATGCTTTGCCACCTGAGCTTCCAGAATGCTCCTGATCAGGCGTTGGTGGGTTGCGGCCGCGTTTGGCAAGCCGAAGGGCATGCGAACGAAGCTATGCGGTGGGCCCGCGCAACGCCCCATGTGTGAAGGCTAGAAGCACTCCTGAGAAGCGACTCGATTGAGCCCTGGGTAGTCGATGCAGACACGCAGCTTGCCATCCTCGCCTGGATGGGGAGCTACACCGGGCAGACGGCGGTTGCCGCGCATGACTCTCGATTCCTCCACATCCTGAGAGGCCTTGGTGATGAACTCCTGAGGGTTGGGTCCTTCTTTCCTTATGCCTTCTAGAGGGAAGCATGCCGCGAAGCACGCCTCCAGGTGGTGCCCAAGCGCCTCCCTTATGACCTTGGCAAGATCGGTGGCTCCCCAGGAGAGAGCCCCCAAGCCCTTACGGAGGAGAGCGTCGGGCGCGCCTTCCTATGTGATGGAGGGTGGCGGCCCTTGGACGGGCGCATGTCCAGACGCGGCACCTCCGGAGGTGCCTGCCTCCTGAGGCCTTGAGCCAAGTGATGTCTTCTTCTTCTTGGGAGCTGCTCCAAGGAGGTTTCCACTCTTGCTGTCCGGGTCTTCGATCGACGTGGCCTGGAAGGCGCGCTCGAGGGAGCACACCGCATCCTTGTCTTCACAGGGGACCGTGATGACCCCACCGCTTCCTGGCATCTTGAGGACATTGTAGCCATGGTGAGTCATTGCCATGAACTTGGCCAGGGCTGGGTACCCGAGGATGGCATTGTATGGCAGGCGAATGTGAGCTGCGTCTAAGTCAATGAGCTTGATGCGGTAGTTGTTGCGCTATCCAAAGGTGACAGGAAGGCGGGTCTGCCCTATCGGCACAGTGGAACCATCAGTGACTCCTGAGAAAGGCTTGGTTGGCTGAAGCTGATCATATGGCACTTGGAGATTGTTGAACGTCTCGACGGACAGAACGTTGAGTCCTGCTCCGCCATCCATGAGTGTTCTGGTGACTTGCACATTGCTGATGAATGGGGAACAAAGCATTGGGAGGACACTGACCGTTACCGCGCACTTGAGCTGATCCGCTGAGCTGAATGTGATGGCGCACGCAGACCACCTGAGAGGGCGCGTCGTCTCCAGCTTGGGGAGGACTACATTCACCTCGCGAGCAAACTGCTTGAAGATGCGCTGTGAGGCTGGGGCCTAAGCGCCGCCCAGGATGCAAGCGATTGTGCGTGGCTCCTGGAAGCCCCCAGCCCCCTCGTCCTGATGATGGTCTTTATTCCTTCTCGGTGGTGGTGGAAGAGGAGGAAGGCCTGCGTTGCCCTACGGGCGGTCCTCGCGAGGCTGATCTCTCCAAGATCCCTCGCGAGGCTGGTCCTGCTAGCGGTCCTCGCGAGGTCGATCACGCCACCCTTAGCGAGGGCCACGGTCATCCCATCGTCCTCCACCCCTTGCTCCGCCTCGGTCCTAGCCCTGATCCTTGCGCTCGGGACGTCGACCGACAGGGCTTTCTCGCACGGCCCTGAGCTCTTGGCACTCGTTGGTGTTGTGGGTGTGGAGATCGTGGTACACACAGTACCGGCTGCCCTTGGACGACTCCGGCTGGTCCCGGCCGCGCTTCGTGTCTGGCTCCGCTGCGAGTACAGTTGCTCCCTTACGCTTCACATCCTTGGCCTTGGCTTTCTTCTCTTCTGGGTCTGATGCTGGGAGCTCGAGAAGGGAGAGGCGCCCTTCCTCAGCCCTTGCGCACTTAGTCGCCAGGTTGAACAACTCTAGAGACGTGCACAGATCTTCATGGATTGCCAGCCCCTCCTTCATCTTAACGTCGCGAACGCCATCAGAGAACGCCGAAATGATGGCCTCCTCAGTCACCCTGGGAATCTTGAGGCGAGCATTGTTGAAGCGCTGGATGTACTTCTTCAAGGTCTCTCCAGGCTGCTGCTTGATGCGGCGCAGGTCACCCACGGCCGGCGAACGGTCGCGAGTGCCCTGGAAGTTGGCGATGAAGTGTGTGCGCATCTCGTCCCAGGAGGAGATCGTGCCAGGAGCCAGGTTCAGGAGCCAGGTGCGGGCACCGTCCTTAAGCTCCACGGGAAACCAGTTCGCCATGACCTTTTCGTCCCCGTTGGCGGCTTCAATGCCCAGCTCGTAGGGCTGTAGGAACTCCGCGGGGTCTGCAGTGCCATCGTAGCGAGGAGGCAGGTCAGGCTTGAACTTGCCTGCGGTGGCCACCGGGGCCCTTTGCTGGTGCTGGGCTTGCTCCTGGAAGTTCCCATGCGCCGCCGCTTGGAGCAGCGCGGGGTCTTGACATGGTGGCACAGGGATGCGGTCATGGCGCAATGGTGCCGGGAGCACGCGAGCACCTTCTTGGGGGCGAGGGATTTCTTGGCAGCTCCTTTCTTGTCCTGCAGGCGCCAGACGCGGTGGGTCTTGTCCTGGGGCTGCACGCCTTGGAGCCAGGGCGCCTTCTTGGGGAGGAGGAGGCGGAGGCACCTCCTGATCCACGCCTCCTGCGCAGGATGGAGGGCGAGGCAGCGAGAGGGACAACCTAGGAGAGCCCCTGCTGCGCTGACGAGCTCGGTGATTCGGGCGAGCCAGTCCTCGTAGAGGTCGTCGATGGGACGGTAGTGCAGGAGATCACGCGCCAGGAGCAGCGCGTCGTGCGCGTCCGTGGGGGCGCGACTGGTGTGGGACGACGAACCGGCTGGAGTCAGTGATGCGGCCTTCCCGCCGCACCGAAGCATGCAGAGACGAGGCCTGCTTCTCGTTCCCCGCCGGGCCGGTGGCGGAATGGGCGGCAGGCGACAGGGAACGACGGGGGCGCCCGCCGACGGGCGCTGTCTGTGCGACGCGGGTGGCAAGAGCAGCCCGACGCTCAGCACGAGCCCGAGGAGCATCAGCCATGGACACGAGGAAGATCGAACGCGAACAACGGAAGAAAGATTCCGGCGCACCCCTACCTGGCGCGCCAAATGTTGGATGTTTGGGTTCTGGCAGACCCTTAAGGTTCGAACACTGTGGTGTGCACGAAGATCTCTCCCCTACAGATCTACGCTCGGCCGCCTCGTGAGATCTAGTCTAGAAACGATGAACAACGCAAGGGACACGAGATTTATACTGGTTCAGGCCACTGTTGTGGTGTAATACCTACCCTACTCCGGTGTGTGGTGTGGTGGATTGCCTCAGGGGCTGATGATGAACAGTACAAAGGGAGAACAGCCTCGTGAGAGGTGTTCTTGAGCTGGTGCGATGGACTGCTTGGGTGAGTTTGATCGCGTCTTTCTCTCTCTCTCTCTAGGCCTTACAAAGTCTGGATCCGCTGCCTCTCTACTGTGGTGGCTACCTCTATTTATAGAGGCTCTGGGCCTCTGCCCAAATATTGAGTGGGAAGGGCGCCAACAATGGCCATTTTGAAGGGGGACATATAGTACAAGTTATCATGACTAAAGTTGGTCTTCGGCTGCCAAAAGCACTGGTGATGACGCCATCTTGGGCTCCACTGTGACCTCCATCCTGCCGCTCCACTGGTCTTGGTCTCATTGCACTGAAATGCCAATCTTTGCCTGATGCCTCGGTACTCCATGCCTATGCTTGTCCCCTTTGCACCAAAGAGGAAACAAGGACACTGCCTAGGCCGACGCCCACCTGGCGCCCGACTGGTCTCGATCGTCATGGCTTGCGTCACGGGCACCTCGCGAGGTACCCTGCCTTGATCTCTCTGCCTCCTCGCGAGCCTGCCTGGCGAGGCCGTCCCTGAGGAAGCCTTGCATCGTTCACCCCGCGAGGCTTGGCCCCTCACGAGGGTCTTGAGTCTTGTGCAGATGAAGATGGGCCGCACTAGGCCACCACTTGAGCCACGCCGCAGGCCGCAGGTAGGCAAGTCTGGGGACCCCCGTTCCCAGAACACCGACACGTAGGTCGACAAAAACTACTCACGCGTCATAGGAGAGGCACCAATGGAAGTGGTGAACCCCTCCATGATGGTTTCTAGATTGGATATGGTGGTTCTGGACTCTACGGCGGCTGGAGCAATATTTCGTCAACTCCCCTAGGGTTTGTAGAATACTGTGGTATTTATAGAGCGAAGAGGCGGTTCAGGGGGCACCTAAGGTGGGTAGCACCCACCTGGGTGTGCCTGGGCCTCCTGGCGCACCCTGGTTGGTGCTTCTCCCCTCGAGCAGCCCCCCGGGTGCTTCCTTGGCCCATTGGCTTTCTTCTGGCCCAAAAAATCCTGCAGGAGTTTTGTTGCGTTTGGACTCCGTTTGATATTGATTTCCTGCAATGTAAAAATCATGTAGAAAACAACAACTCACATTGGGCACTATGTTAATAGGTTAATACCAAAAAATTATATAAAATGTCTATAAAATGATTGTAAAACATTCAAGAATGATAATATAATAGCATGGAACAATCAAAAAATATAGATATGTTGGAGACGTATCAGCATCCCCAAGCTTAATTCATGTTCGTCCTCGAGTAGGTAAATGATAAAAACATAATTTTTTATGTGGAATGTTTCCTAACATGTTCATCACATTTCTTTTCTTTATAGGATGGACATATGGACTTTTATATGATTCAAAGCAATAGTCTAGTTTTGACATGAAGACTTTAATACTCAAGCATACCAACAAGCAACCATGTCTTTCAAAATATCAACATTAATGCAAGTTATCCCTAGCCCATCATGCTCAATCATTGATCCATTCATGAAACACACTCGAATATTAGCTACAACCAATACTCAAATACGATCATAGTGCCCCTTAGTTGGTGCTTTATAAGAGAAGTTGGAGACTCAAATTCAAAATAAAAAATGCATAAGTAAAAGAAAGGCCCTTCGCGGAGGGAAGTAGTGATTTGTAGAGGTGCCAGAGCTCAAAGCTTAAATTGAGAGATAAAATTATTTTTGAGAGGCATAGTTTTCCTACCAACAAAAACGACTTGGAGCATCCCAACACTTCCATGCTAGATACATCATAGGCGGTTCCCAAACAGAGAATAAAGTTTATTCCTTTTTCCACCATTACTTTCACTTTCCATGGCTAACTGTATCCATGGGAGCCCTCGATACCAACACCACCCAAGGAATTTATTATTTGACAACACAAAGTAAATTCATTTATTCATTTCGGGATTGTGCATCCCTAGTACCTTTGTCATACTCTCGTGCAATGACAAGTGAATAAAGACTCATCGTTAGAATATTGGCTACCCTTTACCGCCTCGCGATTAGAGATGGCACATGCAAATTTGCTTAGAACGGCATGGAAATACCGCATATAGGTAGGTATAGTGGACTCATAAGCCAAAACTAGTTTAATGGGTTTTGGATGCACAAGTAGTGATCATACTTAGTGCAAAATGAAGGCTAGCAAAAAGATCGAGAAGCGACCAACAAAAAGCGAAAAATCTCATACCCAACCATTAAGCATAGGTAACACGAAATAATGCACCATAAGTAGGATAGAAATTTCATTGCATAACTATTGACTTTCGTGCTTGCATAGGGAATCACAAACCTTAACATCAATATTCTTACTAAAGCACAATTTCTCATCAACATGACTCACATATCATATCGTCATATCTCAAAACCATTACTAAGAATCAAGTTTATTTTGTCCAATGATCTTCATGAAAGTTTTTATTATATCCTCCTTGGATATCTATCCCTTTGGGACTATTTTCATATGTTGCTTTTGATAAGCTCAAAATATTTTTTTCTTTCTCTCAAAATAATCTAAGTGAAGCAAGAGAGAAATTATTAAAAAAATACTAACTCCCAAATAAATCTAAGTGAAGCATGAGAGCATTTCTTCAAAATTAACAAAGCGCACCATGCTCGAAAAGATATAAGTGAAGTACTAGAGCAAGCCCATGGCTCTAAACTTTTAAGTGAAGCACAGGAGCAAGCATAGCATAATTTTTGGCTCTCTCAAAAGGGTGTGTCCATCAAGGATTCAACACTTAAAACACAAATCAAAAAAATCAAAGACTCATATCGTACAAGACGCTCGAAGCAAAACTCATATCATGTGACGAATAAAAATATAGTGTCAAGTAAAATACCGATGGTCGTTAGAAGAAAGCGGGGATGCCACTCGGGGGCATCCCCAAGCTTAGTTGCTTGGTACTTCTTTTAATATTATGTTGGGGTGCCTTGGGCATACCCAAGCTTAGCCTTTTGCTTATCCTTATTCCTTCATCCATCAGAAGATAACCCAAAACTTGAAAACTTCGATCACACAAAACTCAAACAAAACCTTCGTGAGATCCGTTAGTATAAGAAATCAAACCGCTACTATAAGTATTGTAGCAAACCTATTATTATTTTGTTTTTGCATTATATCTACTATATTCAAAATTTTCTATGGCAAGAAGTCATCAAATAAAACGATTGAATCATCAAAACAAGCACACAACACAAAGAAAACAGAATCTGTCAAAAACAGAACAGTCTGTAGCAATCTGAAAATTTCGAATACTTATGTAACTCCAAAAATTATGAAATAAATTGGTGGACGTGAGGAATTTTCTATTAATCCTCTGCAAAAGGAATCAACTCAAAAGCACTCTACTGTAAAAAATGACAACGAATCTTGTGAGCGCAAAAGTTTCTGTTTTTCAGCAGGATCAAATAAACTTTCACCCAAATCTTCCCAAAGGCCTTGCTTGGCAAAGACACTAACTAAAACACAAAAAAGAAAATCATAACAATAGCATAATTGTGCTAACACTCAAGAACAGAAAGCAAAAAGAAAAAATAAATTTTATTCATTGGGTTGCCTCCCAACAAGCGCTATCGTTTTACGCCCTTAGTTAGGCATCAAGATTGTGCAACATGCTCATGTTCAAGTTGCTTGAAATTCATGATTTGGTTCCTAAGGGAAAAAAATTGTGGGCGGAAAATACTTAGTGATAAAATCATCTTTGCACTTGTTCCAAGAATCGATACTATTGCGAGGCAAAGGAGAAAACCAAATTTTTGCGTGATCTCACAAAGAAAACAGAAATAATTTCAACTTCACAACATCATTGTCCACATCTTTTTTCTTTTGCATATTTCATAATTCCACGAATGTGTTAAGATGGGATGCGGCATCCTCATTAGGAGTACCGACAAATTGATCTTTCATAACAAGATTCAGCAAAGCAGTATTAATATCACAAGACTCCGCACTAGTGGCGGGAGGAGCAATCGGAGTGCTAATAAAATCATTGTTGTTGGTATTTTAGAAATCACACAACTTGGTATTCTCTTCAGTCATGATGACTACGCAACAAGACTGCACTCAAAAACAGATCTGGCAAGAAAAATGGCGAACGAAAAAGAGGGTGAATAAAACGGCAATTTTTTGTGAAGTGGGGGAGAGGAATATAAGAGGCAAATGGCAAATAATGTAATTGTGAGGAGATTAGATTTGTGATTAGGAACCTGGTTGATGTTGAAGGTCCTCCCCGGCAATGGCGCCAGAAATTCCTTTTGATGTCTGCTAGAACTACGTCGGTATTTCCCTGTTGAGGAAGGGATGATGCAGTATAGTGACGATACGTATTTCCTCAGTGATGAGACCAAGGTTATCGAACCAGTAGGAGAACCTCCTCACACCACGTAAACAGCACATGCACACAAATAATAAATACTCGCAAGCCGACGTGTTAAAAGGGTTCTATATCCCTTTCGGGTACAACGCCTCAAGTTAGGCAAATAACGTGAGGTAAAAGTGGTAGATAGGATAAATAGATCGCAAAAAAAAATTGCAGCAAGGTATTTTTGTATTTTTGGTTTAATAGATCTGAAAAATAAATGCAAGAGAAAATAGATTGCAAAGGCAAATATGATGAAAAGAGACCCGGGGGTCATAGGTTTCACTAGTGGCTTCTCTCGAGAAAAATAGCAAACGGTGGGAAAACAATTACTGTTGGGCACCTGATAGAACTTCAAATAATCATGACAATATCTAGGCAATGATCATTATATAGGCATCACGCCCAAGATTAGTAGACCGACTCCTGCCTGCATCTACTACAATTACTCCACACATCGACCGCTATTCAGCATGCATCTAGTGTATTAAGTTCATGATAAAACGGAGTAATGCAATAAGAACGATGACATGATGTAGACGAGATCCGTTTGTCTATTGCGTAGATATAGATCTCATCTTGTTATCCTTAGTAGCAATGATACATACGTGTCGGTTCCCCTTCTGTCGCTGGGATCAAGCACCATAAGATCGAACCCACTACAAAGCACCTCTTCCCATTGCAAGATAAATAGATCAAGTTGGCCAAATAAAACCCAAATATTGGAGAAGAAATACGAGGCTATAAGCAATCATGCATATAAGAGATCAAAGAAGACTCAGATAACTTTCTTGGATAAAAACATAGATCTGATCATAAACTCAAAGTTCATCGGATCCCAACAAACACACTGCAAAAGGACTTACATCATATGGATCTTCAAGAGACCATTGTATTGATAATCAAGAGAGAAATAGGACGCCATCTAGCTACTAACTACGGACCTATAGATCTACAAAGAACTACTCACGCGTCATAGGAGAGGCACTAATGGAAGTGGTGAACCCCTCCATGACGGTGTCTAGATTGGATCTGGTGGTTCTGCAATCTGCGGCGGCTAGATCAATATTTCGTCGACTCCCCTAGGGTTTCTGAAATATTCTGGTATTTATAGAGCGAAGAGGCGGTTTAGGGAGCACCCGAGGTGGGCAGCACCCACCTGGGCGCGCCTGGGCCTGCTGGCGTGCCCTGGTGGGTGCTGCTCCCCTCGAGCAGCCCCCTAGGTGCTTCCTTGGCCCATTAGCTTTCTTCTGGCCCAAAAAAATCCTCCAGGATTTTCGTTGCGTTCGGACTCCATTTGATATTGATTTCCTACGATGTAAAAAACATGCAAAAAACAACAACTGGCACTGTGCACTATTTCAATAGGTTAGTACCAAAAATGATATAAAATGACTATAAAATGATTGTAAAATATCCAAGAATGATAATATAACAGCATGGAACAATCAAAAATTATAGATACGTTGGAGACGTATCAGCAAGTCATTGAGCAGTGTGAAGAAAAAGGTGACCCACCCAGCACAACATGGAATCAAATGAAGGATATCATGTGAGCACACTTTGTACCAGTGTACTATAGCCGCGACCTCTTCAAGAAATTGCAACTCCTCAAGCAAGGCACCAAGTCCGTTGAACAATATACAAGGAAATGGAGATTTCCATAATTCGTGCCAATGTCACAAAAGATGAAGAGCAAACTATGGAGCAGATTCTTGAATGGACTCAACCATCCTATCAAGAAGATTGCAGATTTCCAACCGTATTCGAACCTCCTCGAGCTAGTGCACCAAGCTACCAAGGCGGAGCGACAAGTGCAAGATGATTACAAGTATGCCAAATATTCTTCCAAGACCCATGGTTCATACAATCAAGCTCCAACAACTATGACGCCTTCTACATCGACAAAACCGACACCAAGCAACGGCGACAAGGCAAGTTACAAGAGAACTTCTACATCTTCAAGTTATCCTCCTACTACAAGCAACTTCAAGCCGAGAGCTTCATCATCAACAACTCCACCGGATGAGACCACAAAGACAAGTTCCATCAAATGTTTCACATGTCAATGTCGAGCCCACGAGACATTTGAGTGCCCCACTCGGCGCACCATGATCGCCACCGACCACGGAACCTATGACTCAATGAGTGAGGACGAAATGGAAGCCCTTGAGCATGTGGCCATGCACCGGCGCATGAATGAAGATGAAGATGACCAAGTATTTTGTGAGAATGATTCGAGCCCCACTCTCGTTGTCTCCATGGTCTTGACACTTAAACATCAGCAATGCGAAGACCAACGTTGCCACATCTTGCACACCAAAGCGGGCATCAATGGACGTTCTGTGAAGGTCATCATCGACGGAGGAAGTTGTCACAATTTGGCAAGTAAAGAACTATGATCCAAGCTATAATTGGTTAAGATGAAGCATCCTCGTCCCTACAAGGTCCAATGGCTTAGCGACTCCGACGCCATTCAAGTGGAGCACACTGTTCAAGTCTCCTTCAAGATTGGCATATATGAAGACACCTTGAAGTGTGATATGGTTCCCATGTCCGTTTGCCATCTCCTACTTGGACAACCTTGGCAATTTGATTGCGGCGTCATCTACAATGGGCGAACCAATCACTATAGCTTCAAGATGAAGGGAAAGGAGTACATGCTACGACCTATGTCACCAAGCCAAGTGATCACTGACAAGCAAGCATCCACCCATCATGGAGAGAATAGTGAGAGTGAGCAACCAAAAGGAGAGTGAGCGCCACAACCAAAATTGAGTTCCTCCAAGATGAGTGACAAGAAAAACTTATGCACTATGTCCTTGTGTGCAAACACGAAGCGGCAAGGACTAACACCTTTCACGATCTACCTTTTCTGTTGTCTAATCTATTGTAGGAATTCAAGAACGTCTTCCCCAATGAGCCACGTCTGGGCGTACCTCCACTATGAGGCATCGAACACCAAATCGACCTCATCCCCGGTGCACCATTACCAAACAAGACACCCAACCGCGTAAACCCTGAAGAAACCAAGGAAATACAAAGACAAGTCCAACACCTCATTGACTACGGGTATGTACATGAAAGCTTAAGTCCTTGTGCCATTCCGGTTATACTTGTGCCTAAGAGAGATGGTAGTTTTTGAATGTGTTTTGATTGCTGTGTCACACCCCTAGCTTCAGGCATTGCTCTAGGTTAGCTTCAGGTGTGCATCATGTTTAAATTCTGAAAATTTGAACTGAGGAATTCAGAAGCCTCAAAACTTAAATAAAAGAGGGGCAAGTAACCCTAAAATTGCAATCAGTAAATCCAAAATGCCCTAGAAATAGCTCTGACAATTTTGGCAAGAGTTATAAATCAAACCAAAATTTTGGGACATTTCTAAGGAATTATTGGGCTCTGATTTGAAATCAATATTTTATTTGAATTTGGAGTTATATTCATAATATATAATGAATATATTTTCAAATGACCTGAGATATTTTTATTATGTGTGGAGAAGTCCATTAGGTGACTTAAAAATATCCAGGGAAGTTTAGGCACCGTTTTCAAATTCTGTTTGAATTAAAATTCAGTGCCAATTAAATAAAACAGAACAAAAATAGAAAACAGTAAATAAAAAGAGAGAGAGAGAGAGAGAGAGAAGCCCAGCTTACCTGGCGCCACGAACCGGCCCAGCTTTGCCCCCCCCCCCCCATCGCTGGCCCAGCTGGTGGCCCA
>NC_041387.1:300995906-301045260 GCF_002162155.2 Triticum dicoccoides
CTTTCCCCTCCTCTCCCTGGATCTCACTCTCTCCCCGAGCTCGTCTCTCTCCCTCTCTCTCCCGAACCCGAGCACTATCGCCGCCGCCGACGAACACCACCCCGGCCATCGCCTCCCCCTCGTCCCCTCGAGCAGTCCACGAGCTCCGCCGTGCCGCCCTCGCCCTCCCCGCCGTCACACGCGACCGGAGAAGCCCCGAAGCGCCGCCCCGACGTTCTTCCCCTCCTCGGACCCGCCGATCGCTGTCGCCGAATTCGCCGCCGACAGGACGCCCCCGAGCCCGCTGACCACCTCTCCCTCTCCACGGTGAACTCCTCTTCCTCTCCCCCTAGCCCCGTGTTTGTTCGGTCTCCGTAGCCGCCGTTTCCACCTCACCGGAAACTCCCCGCCGCCGGCCATGGCGCCGCCGTGGCCAGGGCCACCCCCCAGCTGGCGCCCGAGCATGCTACCAAGTTCGCCGCCCTCCCAGGAGCCTGCAGCGCCCTTCCGTTTCCCCTCTAGTGCACCGCAGCGTCGAGCCTGAGCTCGCCCGAGCTCCGGCGGCCGCCTAGGTCGCCGCCGGCACCGATTCCGGCCGCCCCGAGCGCAACTGACTCCACCAAGAGCTTCGGCTCGTCCCCAGCTCCTCCTAGATGCCCTCCGCGGCCCATTTGGTCGCCGGAGTGGCCAAAACCACTCTCGCCGCCGCGTCGGGCTCGCCGGCGGCTAAACGCCGGCAGCCGACTTTGACTTTGACCACGGGTGGGCCCCGGTTGACTCTCCTGAGTCAATGACAGGTGGGGCCCAGCCCTGTTAACTATTAGGATTAGTTTTAATTAATTTTAGTTAAGCTAATCACACTGACACGCGGGACCCACTGTCAGGTTTGACCCGGACCATGTCCCGTTGACCACTGACGTCACACTGACGTCAGGCTGACGCAGTAATTGATTTTCTGGATTTATTATAATTCAGGAAATTCCAGAAAATGCCTAAAACTTCAAAAAATTATAGAAAATTAACCGTAACTCCAAATTAAATAAATTATATATGAAAAATTATCAGAAAAATTCAAGGAATCCATCTGTACCATTTTCATGCATGTTTGAACAATGGTTGTCCTCTGTTTTGGACAAAACCAATAAAGGGCATTTAAATAATCACATATGGAGTTTGAATTTGAATCTTGTATTCAAACCAACCCCATTTAACTTGTTGCTAGTTGCATTAGCTCAAAACACATTCATATTGCCATGTCATAGCATGCATCATTTTGTGCATTGCATTGATTGTGTTTTTCTGTGTTGCCGGTATTTGTCCCCTCTCGATAGACGCGATACCGATGATGTGATCGTTGACACTGATGAAGACTCAATGTTATCTTCAGAAGTGCCAGGCAAGCAAAACCCCCTTGTTCATTCCGATAAAATCCCACTCTCTCACTCCTGCTCTCTTTTACTGCATTAGGACAACATCGATTCATCTGTTACTTGCTGCGGTAGCTGAACCCCTTTATCCTCTGCATGACCTGTCATTCCACAGTAATTAGATGAAACCCACTAGCATGAGTAGGAGTTGTTTGAGCCCTGTTGTGCCTACTCATTCATGCTTGCTTGTCATGCCTGCTACTACTTAGAGTTGAGTCAGGTCTGATTCATCGGGGATGAATCAGAGGCGTGTGAACATGTCCTACTGTGTGTGAGCTAAGTGTGTGAACACGATTTGGTAAAGGTAGCGGTGAGAGGCCATGTAGGAGTACATGGTGGGTTGTCTCATTGCAGTCGTCCTTAGGAACTGAGTTCTGTGTTTGTGATCCATGATTCAGTTACTACCATACATTGGGCCCTGAAATATGACCCCGCTCGACTTCTTATTCACCCTAGTCCTCTGTCCAGGAGTTGCAAGTAGTTTCTGGTGTTTGTAGCTTACTGGAGGCTGTGGACAGCGCTGACCGTAGGGGTGGGCTGTGATGCGGTAGGTACGTGGCACGGTGTACCGGATGCCCGTTTGGTATCTCGGGAACCCTGTTCACATTGTTTGCGGCTGTGAGCGAAACTCCGGCCGGATCTCCTCATAGATGGAACCCGAATAGGCGATAAACCTGGACTAGAGACTTGAGTGTTTAGGTAGGTCGTGGTCTACACCCACGTCGGCTTTCGCTTGAAGTCTGCCGAGCACATGTCGTGTGCAGACGCTAAGTGGTGGAAACATGTATGAAGAAGTACACCCCTGCAGGGTTAAAATCATCTATTCGAATAGCCGTGTCCGCGGAAAAGGACTTCTGGGTTGCTTATATCAGTTCATAGACAAGTGAAAGTGGATACTTTAAAATGCGCAAGATAAGCGTGAGTGCTATGGATGGCGTTCTCGTAGGGAGATGGGAGCGGATCCATAGTGGTGTATTGATATGGTGAATATGTGGACTCGTGTGCGCCACCTCAAAAGAGTCGCTTGCAGTCGTAGTTTAGGATAGCCACCGAGTCAAAGCTGGCTTGCTGCAGTCAAACCCCTCCACCCCCTTGTTGATAATGATGCATATGTAGATAGATCTGATGTAAGTCTTGCTGGGTACATTTGTACTCACGTTTGCCTATTTTATGTTTTGCAGAGAGACTTCGGTCTCACTAGTAGTTTCGCGTGGACTTCGACGTTTAGCTTGTTACCTCAGCTACGATCTTGTGCCCTCGGCAGGATCTGATATATAGTCAGGCTTCTCAGCCTTTTCCATTTATAGATGTCTGTACTCAGACATGATAGCTTCCGCTTGTGCTTTGACTTGTATGCTCTGATTGTTGGGTCGTGAGACCCATGTTTGTAATATCTCGCTCCTCGGAGCCTAATGAATAAATTACTTGAGTCGTAGAGTCATGTTGTGATGCCATGTTGTATTTGCACATATCGAGCATATTGTGTGTATGTTATTGAAATGCTTGGTATGTGTGGGATCTGACCATCTAGTTGTTTATCTTTAGTAGCCTCTCTTACCGGGAAATGTCTCCTAGTGTTTTCCACTGAGCCATGGTAGCTTGCTACTGCTCCGGAACACTTAGGCTGGCCGGCATGTGTCCTTCTTCGTTCCTGTGTCTGTCCCTTCGGGGAAATGTCACGCTTTGAGTACCGGAGTCCTGTTAGCCCGCTACAGCCCGGTTTACCGGAGTCCTGCTAGCCCAGTGCTACAGCCCGGACCCACTTGCTGATGACCGACACGTTCGAAGCTGGGTCATGGATGCCTGTCCCTGTAAGTCTGTGCCACTTTGGGTTTACGACTAGTCATGTCAGCCCGGGCTCTTTATCATACGGATGCTAGCGACACTATCATATACGTGAGCCAAAAGGCGCAAACGGTCCCGGGCAAAGGTAAGGCGACACCCGTGGGGATACCGTGCGTGAGGCCGCAAAGTGATATGAGGTGTTACCGGCTAGATCGATGTGACATCGAGTCGGGGTCCTGACATGCTGTCCCATAAATGCTATCACCATTTGGTCTAGGCATCCCATTCCACACCTTGACGATATGCTAGATGAGCTTAGTGGGGCCACCATTTTCTCAAAATTGATCTGAAAACTAGGTATTACCAAATCTTCATTCCAGAAGATGATGAATGGAAAACCGCTTCACCATGTTTGGCTTGTATGAGTGGTTGGTCATGCCTATGGGCTTATCCGAGGCACCCGTCACTTTCGCGTGTGATGCATTATGTTCTTCGAACATATATTGGCATATTTGTTGTGTTCTACGTTGATGATATACTTGTGTTTAGCGAAACTCTAGAAGATCATGTCACCCATCTTAGAGCCGTTTTGCAAACTCTTAGAAATGATCGCCTTTATGCTAATATGGAGAAATGCACATTTGGTGTTGACAAGCTTGTTTCTTGGGTTTTGTTGTGTCATCTAAGGGTGTTCATGTAGATGAAGCTAAAATTGATGCTATTAAAACTTGGCCACAAACAACCAACTTGCAACAAGTGCGTAGCTTCCTTAGCTTAGTCGGATTCTATCATCATTTCATTAAGGACTTCAGCACTATTGCATCAACTTTACATGCGTTGAGTAAAAGGAATGCACCATTTGTTTGGGCACCATCCCAAGATATCGTATTTCATGAGCTTAAGAATTTGCTTACCCATGCTCCATTGCTTGCCTTGCCCAGTTTTGATAAAACTTTCGAAGTGCATTGTGACGCTAGTGGTTATGGCATAGGAGGTGTGTTGATGCAAGAGAAGCTCCCCGTAGCTTACTTTAGTGAGAAACTTTCTGAAGCACAACTTAACTATCCAATTAATAAGAAAGAACTATATGCTTTAGTGAGAGTGTTGCATGTAAGGAAGCATTACCTTCGTCCTCATGAATTTGTCATCCATATGGATCATGAGACTCTTAAAACCTTAAAGGTCAAACAAAATTGAATAAGCGGCATACCAAATTGAGCGAGTTCATTGAGTCTTTTCCTTATGTTATCAAGTACGTCAAAGGCAAAGAAAATGTTATGGCAGACGCTTTATCCCACAAATGCACGCTTGTAACTAAACTTGAATTGAACGTCGTTGGTTTTGAGCACATCAAAGACTTGTATGTGCATGATCCTACTTTTTATATTCCTTATGCCAAATGCTTGACGCATACATCTTGGGAGCGATATTATATCAAGGATGATTATCTAATTAGAGCTAACAAGCTTTGTATACCCGAGTGTTCTCTTCATTTGTTAGTTTTGCAAGAGGCTCATGGAGGAGGATTTATCGGACATTTTGAATGCAATAAGACACATTCGCTACGCTCTCCAAGAACTACATTTAGCCCAAGATGTTTCATGACGTCTCCCGCTACACCAACCAATGCTCTACATGTCACAATGGTAAGTCTAAATCTCAATCCCATGGTCTATATATGCCCCTTCCTACTCCGTATCACCCATGGGTAGATATTAGTATGGACTCTATGCCTGGTTTGCCTAGAACTAGAAATGGAAAATATTCGATATTTGTTGTTGTGGACCGTTTCTCTAAGATGGCACATTTTATTGCATGCAAAAAGATCGACGATGCTTCACATGTTGCCAATCTATTTTGTAGGCAAATAATGCATCTACATGGAGTGCCCAAGACTATCGTGTCACACCGTGACATATAGTTTCTTAGCTACTTTTGGAAGACCCTATGCACCAATCTCAGAATCAAGCTCTTATTCTCTTCAGCATACCATCCACAAACCGATGGCAAAATGCAGGTGATACGTCCTTCTTGTATCATGCTTTTATATCAATATTTATTGCATTATGGGTTGTTACTGCACATTATGTCACAATACTTATGCCTTTTCTCTCTTATTTTACAAGGTTTACATGAAGAGGGAGAATGCCGGGAGCTGGAATTCTGGCTGGAAAAGGACCAAATATTAGAGACCTATTCTGCACAACTCCAAAAGTCCTGAAACTCCAGGAAAGTCAGTTTTGGAATATATTAAAAATATGGGGCAAAGAAAGCACCAGAGGGGGCCACCCATCGTCCATGAGGGTGGAGGGTGCACCCTACCCCCCTGGGCGCGCCCCCTGCCTCGTGGGCCACTTGGAAGATGTGTCTTCTGCCCTGAAAAAAATCATAAGGAAGCTTTCGGGATGAAGCGCCGCCGTCTTGAGGCAGAACCTTGGCGGAACCAATCTAGGGCTCCAGTGGAGCTGTTCTGCCAGGGAAACATCCCTCCAGGAGGGGTAAATCGTCACCATCGATCCTCTCATCGAGAGGGGGTCAATCTCCATCAACATCTTCACCAGCACCATCTCCTCTCAAACCCTAGTTCATCTCGTGTATCCGATCTTTGTCTCAGAACCTCAGATTGGTAACTGTGGGTTGCTAGTAGTGTTGATTACTCCTTGTAGTTGATGCTAGTTTGTTTATCCGGTGGAAGATCATATGTTCAGATTCTTTATGCATATTGATACCCCTCTAATTATGAACATGAATATGATTTGTGAGTAGTTACGTTTGTTCCTGAGGACATGGGAGAAGTCTTGTTATAAGTAGTCATGTGAATTTGGTATTCGTTCGATATTTTGATGAGATGTATGTTGTATCTCCTCTAGTGGTGTTATGTGAACGTCGACTACATGAAACTTCACCATTGTTTGGGCCTAGGGGGAGGCATTGGGGAGTAATAAGTAGATGATGGGTTGCTAGAGTGACAGAAGCTTAAACCCTAGTTTATGTGTTGCTTCGTAAGGGGCTGATTTGGATCCATATGTTTCATGCTATGGTTAGGTTTACCTTAATTCTTCTTTCGTAGTTGTGGATGCTTGCGAGAGGGGTTAATAATAAGTGGTATGCTTGTCCAAGGAAGGGAAGTACCCAAGCACCGGTCCACCCACATATAAAATTATCAAAGTAACGAACGTGAATCATATGAGCATGATGAAAACTAGCTTGACGATAATTCCCATGTGTCCTCGGGAGTGCTTTGCTTTATATAAGAGTTTGTCCAGGCTTGTCCTTTGCTACAAAAAGGATTGGTCCACCTTGCTGCACCTTGTTACTTTTGTTACTAGTTACCTGTTACGAACTATCTTATCACAAAACTATATGTTACCGCTAATTTCAGTGCTTGCCGAAAATACCTTGCTGAAAACCGCTTGTCATTTCCTTCTGCTCCTCGTTGGGTTCGACATTGTTACTTATCGAAAGGACTACGATAGATCCCCTATACTTGTGGGTCATCAAGACTCTTTTCTGGCGTCATTGCCGGGGAGTGAAGCGCCTTTGATAGGTGGAATTTGGTAAGGAAACATTTATATAGTGTGCTGAAATTTACTGTCACTTGTTATTATGGAAAATAATCCTTTGAGGGGCTTGTTCGGGGTATCTTCACCCCGACCAGAAGAGCAAAGAGTTGCTCCTCAACCTACTGAACCTACTGAAAATATTTATTTTGAAATTCCTTGGGTATGACAGAGAAACTGCTAGCTAATCCTTTTACAGGAGATGGAAAATTGTATCCCGATATGCACCTAATCTATGTGGATGAAGTTTGTGGATTATTTAAGCTTGCAGGTATGCCCGAGGATGTTATCAAGAAGAAGGTCTTCCCTTTATCTTTAAAGGGAAAGGCATTGATATGGTTTAGGCTATGTGATGATATTGGATCATGGAACTACAACCGATTGAAATTGGAATTTCATCTGAAGTTTTATCATATGCATCTGGTTCATCGTGATCGTAATTATATATATAATTTTTGGCCTTGCGAAGGAGAAGTATCGCTCAAGCTTGGGGGAGGCTTAAGTCAATGTTATATTCATGCCCCAATCATGAGCTCTCACGAGATATTATTATTCAAAAAATTTATGCTCGGCTTTCTCTCAATAATCGCTCCATGCTCGATACTTCTTGTACTGGTTTTTTATGATAAAGAGTATTGAATTCATATGGGATTTATTGGATAGAATTAAATGCAACTCTGAAGATTGGGAACTCGACGAAGGTAACGAGTCAGGTATAACACCTAAGTTTGATTGTGTTAAATATTTTATGGATATCGATGCTTTTTGTGAATTTAGCACTAAATATGGACTTGACTCTGAGATAGTAGTTTCTTTCTGTGAATCATTTGCTACTCGTTTTGATCTCCCTAAGGAGAAGTGGTTTAAATATAATCTCCCATTCAAGTGAAAGTAGTAGAACCTATTAAAGTTGAAGAAAATACTATCACTTATAATGTTGATCCTATTGTTCCTACCGCTTATATTGGGAAACCACCTTTCCCTGTTAGAATAAAGGATCATGCTAAAGCTTCAATTGTGGTTCGTAAGAGTAATGCTAGAACACCTACACCCCCTGTGCAAATTAAAGTTGAACCTAGTATTTCTATGGTCAAAGATCTCTTGGTCGATAATATTGATGGGCATGGTATTTACTTATGTGATGAAGCTGCTAGAATTGCTAGACCCAGTACTAAAAATAATCATAGACCTGTTGTCGGCATGCCTGTTGTTTCTATTAAAATAGGAGATCATTGTTATAATGGTTTATGTGATATGGGTGCTAGTGCGAGTGCAATACCTCATTCCTTATAGGAAGAAATTATGCATGATATTGCACATACTGAAATAGAAGGTATTGATGTTACTATTAAACTTGCCAATAGAGATACTATTTCACCAATTGGGATTGTTGGAGATGTTGAAGTCTTGTGTGGGAAATTTAAATATCCTACTGATTTTCTTGTTCTTGGTTCCCCACAAGATGACTTTTGTCCCGTTATATTTGGAAGACCCTTCTTGAATACTGTTAATGCTAGGATAGACTGCGAAAAAGATATTGTTACTGTTGGTTTAGGGGATATGTCTCATGATTTTAATTTCTATAAATTTCGTAGACGACCCCATGATAAAGAATTGCCTAGTAAAGATGAAATTATTGGTCTTGCTTCTATTGCCGTGCCTCCTAATGATCCTTTTGAACAATACTTGCTAGACCATGAAAATGATATGTTTATGAATGAAAGAAGGGAAATAGATTAAGTATTCTTTAAACAGGGACCTATATTGAAACACAACTTGCCTTTTGAAATCCTAGGGGATCCTCGGCCACTCAAGGGTGATCCCGTGTTTGAGCTTAAACCATTACCTCACACTCTTAAATATGCTTATCTTGATGAAAAGAATATATATCCGATTATTATTAGTGCTAACCTTTCGGAGCATGAAAAAGAGAAACTATTGAAAACTCTGAAGAAGCACCGTGCTGCTATTGGATATACTCTTGATGATCTTAAGGGCATTAGTCCCACTTGATGCCAACACAAAATTAAACTGGAAAAGATGCTAAACCAGTTGTTGATCATCAACGACGGTTAAACCCTAAGATGTTCTTCGTTCATAACAATCATCTCAACTCCTTCTCTCTCTCTTGATGGTGATTCTTCTCTTCTACTTCTTCTTTTTGGAGAATCTTCTCTTCTTTTGTAGGGTGCCGTACACTCATTGGAATAGTTTCCAGGTCTTCCACAATTGTAGCAATTACGCTCACGACTAGAAGATCTTTTGTCATTGTAGGGCCTTGACTTGGAACTCCTTTCCTTGCTTCTACTCTTGTAGAACTTGTTGAAGTTCTTCACCATTAGGCTCAATTCTTCATTGAAGGTTTGTTTCTCACTTGATGATGTGGGAGCTTCACATGAGGCTTTGTAATCACCACTTGACTTGTTGTGGAGCTCCTCCTTATCCTTGAGTGACATCTCATGAGCAACAATTCTTCCAATGACTTTTGTTGGCTTGAGATCTTTGTAATTGGGCATCAGTTTGATCAATGTGCACATGGTATCATATTTTCCGTCTAAAGCTCTTAGGATCTTCTTGATGATGAATTTGTCGGTCATCTCTTCACTTCCTAAGCCGGCAATATCATTTGTAATAAGAGCAAGCCTAGAGTACATTTCAGTGACACCTTCACCATCCTTCATTTTGAACTTGTCAAGCTGACTTTGAAGCACATCCAACTTGGATTCCTTGATAGAGTCGGTACCTTCGTGCATATCAATCAAAGTATCCCAAATTTCCTTTGCGTTCTCAAGACAACTAATTTTGTTGAATTCTTAGGGGCACAATCCGTTGAAGAGGATATCACAAGCTTGAGCATTGTATTGCAACATCTTCAACTCTTCCGTGGTAGCTTCACGGTTCGGTTCTCTCCCATCAAAGAATTCACCTTTCAAGCCAATACACACAATAGCCCAAACGGCGGGGTTATGTCCAAGAATATGCATTTTCATATTATGCTTCCAACTAGCAAAATTAGTACCATAAAAGTAAGGACCTCTATGGTGGTAATTTCCCTCGCTAGATGCCATACTCTCCTAGGTTGTGAAACCAAGGCTATGACCACCAAAAGCTATGGAGATCAAAGCAAAATGGAGACCAAAGCTCTGATACCACTTGTAGGATCGAAAGTATGTCTAGAGGGGGGTGATTAGACTACTTGACCAAATAAAAATCTAAGACTTTCCCAATTTTAGTTCTTGGCAGATTTTAGCAACTTAGCACAAGTCAAGCAATCAACCTAAACATGCAATTCTAAGAGTATAGAACCGGAATGTAAAACAATTGCATATGAAGGTAAAGGGGAGGAGTTTGAGAAGGCAAACACAATTGGAGACACGAATGTTTTTGTCGTGGTTCCGATAGGTGGTGCTATCGTACATCCATGTTGATGGAGACTTCGACCCACGAAGGGTAACGGCTGCGCGAGTCCACGGAGGGCTCCACCCACGAAGGGTCCACGAAGAAGCATCCTTGTCTATCCCACCATGGTCGTCGCCCACGAAGGACTTGCCTCACTAGGGTAGATCTTCACGAAGTAGGCGATCTCCTTGCCCTTACAAACTCCTTGGTTCAACTCCACAATCTTGTCGGAGGCTCCCAAGTGACACCTAGCCAATCTAGGAGACACCACTCTCCAAGAAGTAACAAATGGTGTGTTGATGATGAACTCGTTGCTCTTGTGCTTCAAATGATAGTCTCCCCAACACTCAACTCTATCTCATAGGATTTGGATTTGGTGGAAAGAAGATTTGAGTGGAAAGCAACTTGGGGAAGGCTAGAGATCAAGATTCATATGGTAGGAATGGAATATCTTGGTCTCAACACAAGTGTAGGTGGTTCTCTCTCAGAAAATGTATGTTGGAAGTGTAGGCATGTTCTAATGGCTCTCTCTCCATGAATGAAGAGTGGGTGGAGGGGTATATATAGCCTCCACACAAAATCTAACAGTTACACACAACTTACCAATCTCGGTGGGACCGAATTCTGAAACTCGGTCGGACCGATTTAGCAAATCATGTGACCGTTAGGATTTTCGGTGGGACCGACATGCAACTCGGTAGGACCGATATGATTAGGGTTAGGGCATAATGTAATCTCGGTGAGACCGATTACACAAACTCGGTGAGACCAATTTTGGTAATGGACACACAGAGGGTTGGTCAGGCAAACTCGGTGCGACCGATTCGCTCATCTTGGTAAGACCGAAATGTTACAAAAAGGAAACAGAGAGTTTGCATTGTAATCTCGGTGGGACCGATCGCTCATCTCGGTTTGGCCAAAACATTACGAAGGGAAATAGAGAGATTACAATCCCATCTCGGTGAGACCGAGATCCCTATCGGTGAGACCGATTTGCCTAGGGTTTGTGGCAGTGGCTATGACATCTGAACTCGGTGGCACCGGATAGGAAGAATCGGTGGGGCCGAGTTTGACTTATGGTTTAGGTCATATGTGGATGTGAGAAAGTAGTTGAGGGCTTTGGAGCATATCACTAAGCACTTTGAGCAAGAAAGCCATTAAGCAACACCTCATCCCTCCTTGATAGTATTGTCTTTTCCTATAGACTCAATGTGATCTTGGATCACTAAAATAGAAAATGTAGAGTCTTGTGCTTTGAGCTTGAGCCAATCCTTTTGTCCTTAGCATTTTGAGGGATCCACTTTTGTCATCCATGCCATGCCAATCATTGAGCTTTCCTGAAATATTTATCTTGAAATAGCATTAGCTCAATGAGATATATGTTGTTAGGAATTACCAAAACCACCCAGGGATAGTTGCACTTTCAATCTCCACCTTTTTGGTAATTGATGACAACATATAGATCAACGCTTCGACAAATGATAATAAGATTGAAAACCATTGTCGCTTTGAGAAGTATGTGAAAAGTAAGAGCTCCCCCTAAATTTGTGCATTATTTAAAATTTGCTTTGGACTGCAAATGCACAATGAGTTAGGATCATGGGTCACTCTTCCATGTCACATACGCCTTGGTGGAGCGCTCAAAATGATAATAATTAAACACATGCACTCATCACCAAGCAAAGTGAATGATCATATAGGGATATAAGAAGATAATGTCATCCAACAAGCATTGAGGTTGCATATGATAAAACACATGATCATCCAAGTATCTCTCACAAGGCATAGAGTATCGAGCAAACAAGCAAATAACAAAGTTCAACCACCAAAAAGACAAGAGAGACCAAAAGCAACACTCTCTCTCGAAGCCTATGATCTATACATTTTCTCCCCCTTTGGCAACAAGTTACCAAAAAGTTCATAAAAATGCATAGTGCTAAACGACTCTCAGGCTTGGTCTTCATGTGATGGTGTAGAGATGGCTCCTTGGACGAAGACTTCTGTTGATGTAGCTGGAGCTGGTGGAGAGGGTGCTGGAGCTGGATGCACTGAAGCTCTAGCTGGTGTAGATGATGTAGCTCTGGTGTCTCGAACAGGCACTGCAGCAGATCTCTGTCCTCTGGGCACTCTAGCAAAAGCATTAGAGTTGACTTGCCCTTCTTCTCCTCCACATCCTCCTGAAGTTACTCAACTGTAGTCTGGATCTCAGTCACTTTGACATCAAGAGCATAAAACTTCTGCTCTATGATTCTCTCCAAGCTCTCCTGGTTTTGAGTTAGGGTGGCCAAGCCCTTCCCAATCCTCAGAGTGGAGGCAATCAAGTAGCCAAGCTGATATTGCTTTCTCTTCAGGAAAATCTGAGATGCCTCTTCAAAAGTTGGCATCTTTGCAGCCTTCTCAGTCCTTGCCTTCTCCTTCTTCTCTTGTGCTTGCATAGATGATGGTTCATTTTCATCCGTCACAACGATGTTGTCCTCAAAGTCAGGGTAGATGGGAAGGTGTTCCTTGTCCAAGAGATATGTGCCAGTGCCCATCTTGGAGTTTATAAGCTCCTGAATCTGTGGGGCATACCCACAACTCCTCTTCTGATCAGCAACAGTCCTTTTGATTGTTTCCACAATCAGGCTCATGACTTTGAACTTCTGAGGCACATCAAATATATGAAGCAAGTTAATTGGATGGCCTCTGATCATCTTGTGATCACCTGACTTGGGTAGCAAAGTGTGCCTTAAAATCTAGTTGATAGTGGGCAGTCCTGACAATAGATAATGTACAGATCCAAACTTGTTTGTTTCTAGTGCAGCATCTGGGATCTCTCTGTACATGTGAGCCATGGAGTTGTGATCTTTCTTCTTCTTGGCATAGACATCCAAGTCATCCTCATTCTCCTTTGGGGCATTGATTAATTCAGACCATTCCTCAACTGTTGATTGGTACATGGTACCCTCATACATCCAGACTATCCTCCCATCTGGGTAGAAATGAGTCGTGGAGTAGAACTGCATAATGAGCTCATCATTCCACTTTGTGAGCTTCTGCCCAACAAAGTCTACTACTCCAGAAGACTTGAAACTGTCATAAACTCCAGGATAGTGCTCTTCATTCTTCCTTATATAGTCCCAATCAACCCTCTCATATCACAAACTATGGGCTTCTTGTCAAGCAGCACTGTCTCATAGAAATCTTGATGTTCCTTAGTATGGAACCTGTAGTCCACAGCAGTTCTTCTCCTGACAGCATAGGGGTCAGTCAGTCTCCATTGTGTAAGACTTGCATCCTTCCTGAGCTTCATGTCTTCTGCAACTGGGTGACCATCATTATGATCTGGGATCTTGGGCTTCAACTTTCTCAAGAAAAGTGAGTCTTCATCTTCTTCATCAGCAGCTTCAGGCAGTGGGGCCTTGTTCTTCTCTGTAGCTGGAATACTCCTGGTGTTCCTCTTGGGTGCAGACTTGGGCTTAGGAGCAATAGCCTTGGGAGCATCTTTGGGCTTAGATGGAGCAGCCTTGACCTTATAGCATCTCCCATCAGCTTTTGAGCTTTAGGTGCTGGTGCAACAAGCTCTTCCTCTTCATCTTCAGAGTCTCTCCTCATAGAGGGCTTGCCAAGTACCTTGGCAGTAGTGGTTCTGACTCTCTTCTTTTTCTTGTCTTGGCCAGCAGCTTCATTACCAGACTCAATGGTGAACTTCATGGTTTCACCAGTGGCAACCTTCCTAGGTTTGGAGGTGGGAATCCTTCTTGCTGGTGCCTTCTTCTGCATTCCTGGCTTAGTGGATGCAGCTGAGCCATATTCCTTCTTCAGCACCTTCTTCTTTGAGGTGGCCTCATCCTCAACAGCCACATAGTCCTCATCCTCAGAATCTGAGGTCTTCTTCTTTATGGCCCTGGTGGCTGCCTTTGGCAAGTTGCTGGGTGTGCTCCTGCTGCCATCATCATAGCTGCTAGAGGGACTAGTGCCCTCACTCATCTGAACTTGCTCCTCAGACTTGTTCTGATTGTCACTCTGATCTGGCATGGTGCAAACTCTAACAGCAGACCCTGTGAATAGATAAAGATGAGGTACAGTGTATAAGCATCACAAAGCACAGAGGTTTTTTGCAAAAGAATTTGACTCAAAAATTTAGTTTTAGTTTCCACAGAAAGCATTTTGAAGCTACCGATTTGTAAACTCGGTGATACTGAAGCAGCTTTTGGAACCTAAACTAGTGAACTCGGTCACACCGAGTCACTGTTTGGTGCCACCGACGCTGCTAGGGTTTCACAAAGTCCTAAACTCGGTCACAGCGATTTGCAATTCTCGGTCAGACCGAGAATCACATGTGCACTGGCCTGAGCCAAATCGGTGGGACCAATTTCTACAACTCGTCGGTCCGAGATGAGTTCGGCGGAAACCTAACTCTAAATTTTCAATACAAAACTAATCTACGGAGTGATTTAGCTAGATAGGAAGATCTCAATCGTGGCAAGATACATGGCAACACAATGTGCTAGGAATCGGAGTTAAGAATAGCACAAAGATTCAAATCCATACCCTAATGCGACGATGGACTTGCTATGGCGGCAGCGGCGGAGCAGAATCCCGTTGACGGCGGCGGAGGCTAGCGGCTGGAGGTCGCTGGCGATGAGGAGGACGATCCGGAGACCTGAGGAGGCAGAGCAGGCTGTGCGTGGGCGAAGAGGTTTGGAAAAATTTCCAAATTTTGGCCTGGGGGTATATATAGCCTGACCTTGTCGGTGTGACCGAGTGGAACAACTCGGTGGCACCGAGATGCATAACTGCAAGCAGTTACTACAACTCGATGTGACCGAAAAGTTCAAATCGGTTGCACCGAGATTGAAAACCTAGATCAACTTAGTGATCTCGGTATGACCGAAATGGTTGAATCGGTCAGACCGAAACGCACAAAGAAGTTTTGGAAGTTTAAGTCTATGACGAATCGGGGACTCCGAGTGCTCCTCACACAGAGTGGTTCGAATCTAACTTGATCAAACTTTGTGATGTAGCATGAATAGAGTTTGAGACAAGAAAAGCATAGATATCTAGAGAAGGTTCTTCGGCATTCTTGTCCATCCAAATGGCAATAGAAAAGAAACCAAACAATCAAAACTATAAGTGGATGTCCTCGAATGAGTAAATTATGCAACCAACATGCTCACACAATAAAATGGCAAATGAAATATGTGACAAAGCATGCACAACCATTCTAGCATCTATCAAGCAATTGGCAATGACTAGGTCATCTATATATGAGTATACTGACTTAGGAGTCAAATGAGAACGTTTGATCATAGGTCATACTCATCGTTTAAGCCCAAGTGGATTTACCACTTTTACATAAAGCATTGTTGTGTTCACACCATTAAAGTTGCTTTGACTCAATTCTTAGAGTAAAGCTCCCCCTAGATGTGATATCCCCCGTAAGAGGGATGAACTAACCTTGGGTTTTGTCGATGATGACTTCATGTAGGTAGATGTGGATGCTCAATGTTGATGTAGATCATTTGGAGCAATCCTTTTGGAGTGAGTTGCACTTTCAATACCTACACGGGTTAGTCCCATAAAGAACTAACAAGGATATCCATAGACATAGAGTGATGCACACACAAGATGATGTCCATGAAATCGTTAGGTTACCTTGTCCCTTGTCTTACCAACAAGAGGGTTTGTGATTCCTTGAACTAGTGCAGGATGTGGAAGTTGATTGCACTTGTCCTTGCCAAAATGATATGAGTGAAATATGTTGGCGGAGTAACCCTCAAGAACTCTCTAGTTCTTCTTCTTCGGGATCCACATCATCTTGATGGAAATCCTTGGAGTTGTAGTTGTACTTGATGAAGTAGAACTTGATGTAGTCTTGGGAACCCACTTGACCAAGGCCTTAGGAGCTTCTTCAAATGCGCCAATCTCCTCTTGAAGCTTTTCCTTGCCTTTTTGCTTGTGGTCTTGTGGTGGAAGATCATCTTGAGCTTGTGTCCCTTTGAAAGAAGTAGGATCATACTTCTCTTGTTGAGGAACAAACTTCGTCTTGGGGTATTGATCTTCTTCCCACTCAACTCCATTGGCATTGAACTTTCGTTCAAAACCAACACCTTGGTTCTTTCGGTGCCTTCCTTGCTTGCGTACAATTTCCTCGAATTGCTTACTCCCGGCAAGGCTCTTGTAAACACCTTTCTCTATAATTCCCTCCAATAAGCTATTTTCTTGCTCAAGTGTAACTTGGATAAGAGAATCATTAGTGGAATCAAGAGAACTACTAGAAGCAACAACATTGGATTTAGTATAATTATTGTTACTACTAGAGGAAGAATCTTTCTTGTTCTTGTTACTAGACTTGACTTGAAGCATGTAAATAGATAAGAGTAAACACTTGGCAATGTAAGAAGAACTTTTCTTGCGAAGATCATCATTGATTGCTTCTAAAAACTCATGTTCTTGCTCAAGGTTGAGCTTTTCAAAGCATAACTTCTCATGAGTCCTTAAAAGTTCTCGATGATCTCCTAAGATAGTTTCATGAGCTAACTTAAGAGTGTTTAGTTCCTTAGTTAGGAGCTCAATCTTCTCCTTATCATTGTCATTCGTTTTATCTTGATTAGCATGACTAATTGACATTTCATCATAGTATTCATCACTAATTAACAAGTCATCTTCATCACTATTGAAATCAACATACTCGGGGTGTGATACCTTTGGGCCTTTAGCCATGAAGCATCTTCCAAGTCCTTCATTTGGTGAATCAAATATGTCGTAGGAGTTGGTTGATACAAGTGCTAGACCGGCAACACCTTCATCTTAAGTATATTCAGAGTCGGAGTGATAGCTTCTCTCGGAGTGATTGTCAGAGTCGGAGCCGGATACCCATTCACCAACATGAGCTTGATGTCTTCGTTTTGTGTAGCTCCTTGATGACTTGTCCTTCCTTTTTGAATCGTTGCTTCTCCGGGATGTTCTTCGTTCATAACGATCATCTCTACTCCTTCTCTCTCTCTTGATGGTGATTCTTCTCTTCTACTTCTTCTTTTTGGAGAATCTTCTCTTCTTTTGTAGGGTGCCGTACACTCATTGGAATAGTTTCCAAGTCTTCCACAATTGTAGCAATTACGCTCACGACTAGAAGATCTTTTGTCATTGTAGGACCTTGACTTGGAACTCCTTTCCTTGCTTCTACTCTTGTAGAACTTGTTGAAGTTCTTTACCATTAGGCTCAATTCTTCATTGAAGGTTTGTTTCTCACTTGATGATGTGGGAGCTTCACATGAGGCTTTGTAATCACCACTTGACTTGTTGTGGAGCTCCTCCTTATCCTTGAGTGACATCTCATGAGCAACAATTCTTCCAATGACTTCCGTTGGCTTGAGATCTTTGAAATTGGGCATCAGTTCGATCAATATGCACATGGTATCATATTTTCCGTCCAAAGCTCTTAGGATCTTCTTGATGATGAATTTGTCAGTCATCTCTTCACTTCCTAAGCCGGCAATCTCATTTGTAATAAGAGCAAGCCTAGAGTACATTTCATGGACACCTTCACCATCCTTCATTTTGAACTTGTCAAGCTGACTTTGAAGCACATCCAACTTGGATTCCTTGACAGAGTCAGTACCTTCGTGCATATCAATCAAAGTATCCCAAATTTCATTTGCATTGTCAAGACAGCTAATTTTGTTGAATTCTTCGGGGCACAATCCGTTGAAGAGGATATCACAAGCTTGAGCATTGTATTGCAGCATCTTCAACTCTTCCGCGGTAGCTTCATGGTTCGGTTCTCTCCCATCAAAGAATTCACCTTGCAAGCCAATACAAACAATAGCCCAAACGGCGGGGTTATGTACAAGAATATGCATTTTCATCTTATGCTTCCAACTAGCAAAATTAGTACCATCAAAGTAAGGACCTGTATGATGGTAATTTCCCTCGCTAGATGCCATACTCTCCTAGGTTGTGAAACCAAGGCTATGACCACCAAAAGCTATGGAGATCAAATCAAATGGAGACCAAAGCTCTGATACCACTTGTAGGATCGAAAGTATGTCTAGAGGGGGGTGATTAGACTACTTGACCAAATAAAAATCTAGCCTTTTCCCAATTTTAGTTCTTGGCAGATTTCAGCAACTTAGCACAAGTCAAGCAATCAACCTACACATGCAATTCTAAGAGTATAGAACCGGAATGTAAAACAATTGCATATGAAGGTAAAGGGGAGGAGTTTGATAAGGCAAACGCAATTGGAGACACGGATGTTTTTGACATGGTTCCGATAGGTGGTGCTATCCTACATCCACGTTGATGGAGACTTAAACCCATGAAGGGTAAAGGTTGCCCGACTCCACGGAGGGCTCCACCCACGAAGGGTCCACGAAGAAGCAACCTTGTCTATCCCACCATGGCCGTCGCCCATTAAGGACTTGCCTCACTAGGGTAGATCTTCATGAAGTAGGTGATCTCCTTGCCCTTACAAACTCCTTGGTTCAACTCCACAATCTTGTTGGAGGCTCCCAAGTGACACCTAGCCAATCTAGGAGACACCACTCTCCAAGAAGTAACAAATAGTGTGTTGATGATGAACTCCTTGCTCTTGTGCTTCAAATGATAGTCTCCCCAACACAAGTGTAGGTGGTTCTCTCTCAGAAAATGTATGTTGGAAGTGTAGGCATGTTCTGATGGCTCTCTCAATGAATGAAGAGTGAGTGGCGGGGTATACATAGCCTCCACACAAAATCTAACCGTTACACACAACTTACCAATCTCGGTGGGACTGAACTGTGAAACTAGGTCGGACCGATTTAGCAAATCATGTGACCGTTAGGATTTTCGATGGGACCGACATGCAACTCAGTAGGACCGATATGAGTAGGGTTAGGGCATAACGTAATCTCGGTGAGACCGATTACACAAACTCGGTGAGACCGATTTTGGTAATGGACACACAGAGGGTTGGTCAGGCAAACTCGGTGGGACCGATTCGCTCATCTCGGTAAGACCGAAACGTTATGAAAAGGAAACAGAGAGTTTGCATTGTAATCTCAGTGGGACCGATCGCTCATCTCGGTTTGACCGAAACATTACGAAGGGAAACAGAGAGATTACAATCCCATCTCGGTGAGACCGAGATCCCTATCGGTGAGACCGATTTGCCTAGGGTTTGTGGCAGTGGCCATGACATCTGAACTCGGTGGCGCCGGATAGGAAGAATCAGTGGGGCCGAGGTTGACTTATGGTTTAGGTCATATGTGGATGTGAGAAAGTAGTTGGGGGCTTTGGAGCATATCACTCAGCACTTTGAGCAAGAAAGCCATTAAGCAACACCTCATCCCTCCTTGATAGTATTGGCTTTTCCTATAGACCCAATGTGATCTTGGATCACTAAAATAGAAAATGTAGAGTCTTGTGCTTTGAGCTTGAGCCAATCCTTTTGTCCTTAGCATTTTGAGGGATCCACTTTTCTCATCCATGCCATGCCAATCGTTGAGCTTTCCTGAAATATTTATCTTGAAATAGCATTAGCTCAATGAGATATATGTTGTTAGGAATTACCAAAACCACCCAGGGATAGTTGCACTTTCATAAAGCTTCTGGAGGCAGGTATAATTTATCCTGTTGCTGATAGTCAGTGGGTAAGTTCTGTCCATTGTGTCCCTAAGAAGGAAGGTATTACTGTTGTTCCTAATGATAACGATGAATTGATCCCACAAAGAATTGTTATAGGTTATAGAATGGTAATTGATTTCCGCAAATTAAATAAAGCTACTAGAAAATATCATTACCCTCTGCCTTTTATTGATCAAATGCTAGAAAGACTATCTAAACATACACATTTTTTCTTTCTAGATGGTTATTCTGGTTTCTCTCAAATACATGTGTCAAAATAGGATCAGGATAAGACCACTTTTACTTGACCTTACAGTACCTTTGCTTATAGACGTATTCCTTTTGGTTTATGCAATGCACCTACTACCTTCTAAAGATGTATGACTGCTATATTCTCCGACTTTTGTGAAAAGATTGTTGAGGTTTTCATGGATGATTTCTCCGTGTATGGAACTTCTTTTGATGATTGCTTAAGCAACCTTGATCAAGTCTTGCAAAGATGTGAAGAAACTAATCTTGTCTTGAATTGGGAGAAGTGCTACTTTATGGTTAATGAACGTATTGTCTTGGGGCATAAATTTTTTGAAAGAGGTATTGAAGTTGATAAACTAAAGTTGATGCTATTGAAAAGATATCATGTCCTAAGGACATCAAAGGTATAAGAAGTTTCCTTGGTCATGCCGGTTTTTATAGGAGGTTCATTAAAGACTTCTCGAAAATTTCTAGGCCTCTGACTAATCTCTTACAAAAAGATGTTGCTTTTGTCTTTGATGATGATTGTGTAGAAGCATTTGAAATACTTAAGAAAGCCTTGATTTCTGCACCCATTGTTCAGCCACCTGATTGGAATTTAAATTTTGAAATTATGTGTTATGCTAGTGATTATGATGTAGGTGTTGTTCTAGGACAAAGAGTTGATAAGAAATTAAATGTTATCCAATATGCTAGTTACCTCTCGATAGTGCCCAAAGAAATTATGCTACAACTGAGAAAGAATTTTTAGCAGTTGTATTTGCTTGTGATAAGTTCAGACCTTATATTGTTGATTCCAAAGTAACTGTTCACACTGATCATGCTGCTATTAAATACATTATGGAAAAGAAAGATGCTAAACCTAGACTTATTAGATGAGTTCTCTTGCTACAAGAATTTGAAACGCATATTATTGATAGAAAGGGAGCTAAGAACCCCGTTGCAGACAACTTGTCTAGGTTAGAAAATGTTCTTGATGACCCACTACCTATTGATGATAGCTTTCCTGATGAACAATTAGCTGTCATAAATGCTTCTCGTACTGCTCCTTGGTATGTTGATTATGCTAATTACATTGTTGCTAAATTTAATCTAGCAAAAGAAAAAGTTTTTCTATGATTTAAGACATCACTTTTGGGATGAGCCACACCTTTCTAAAGAAGGTGTAGATGGTGTTACTAGACATTGCGTACCTGAGCATGAACAGGAATAGATCCTACGCAAGTGTCACTCCAAGGCATATGGAGGACATCACACGGGAGATAGAACTGCACATAAGGTATTGCAATCTGGTTTTTATTGGCCTACTCTCTTCAAAGATGCTCGCAAGTTTGTCTTGTCTTGCGATGAATGTCAAAGCATTGGTAATATTAGTAGACGTCAAGAAATGCCTATGAACAATTCACTTGTTATTGAACCATTCAATGTATGGGGCTTTGATTATATGGGACCTTAATCTTCCTCTAATGGGTATACACATATTTTAGTTGCTGCTGATTACGTTACTAAGTGGGTAGAAGCTATTCCAACTAGTAGTGGTGATCATAACACCTCTATTAACATGCTTAAAGAAGTTGTTTTTCCGAGGTTTGGAGTACCTAGATACTTAATGACTGATGGTGGTTCACATTTTATTCATGGCGCCTTTCGTAAAATGCTTGCTAAGTATGATGTTAATCATAGAATTGCATCTCCATACCATCCACAGTCTAGCGATCAAGTAGAACTGAGTAATAAAGAGCTTAAATTAATTTTGCAAAAGACTGTTAATAGATCTAGAAAGAATTGGTCCAAGAAACTTGATGATGCATTATGGGCCTATAGAACTGCATATAAGAATCCTATGGGTATGTCTCTGTATAAAATGGTTTATGGAAAAGCATGTCACTTACCTCTAGAACTACGACACAAGGCATATTGGGCTATTAAAGAGCTCAATTATGATTTCAAACTTGCCTGTGAGAAGAGGTTATTTGACATTAGCTCACTGGATGAATGGAGAACCCAGGCCTATGAGAACGCCAAACTGTTTAAGGGAAAAGTTAAAAGATGGCATGACAAAAGGATACAAAAGCGTGAGTTTAATGTAGGTGATTATGTTTTTCTATACAACTCTCGTTTAAGATTTTTTCCAGGAAAACGTCTCTCTAAATGGGGAGGTCCTTACGTTGTCCAGGAGGTCTATCGTTCCAGGGCCATAAAAATCAACAACGCTGAAGGCACAAATCCGAAGGTCGTGAACGGTCGAAGAATCAAACATTATGTCTCAGGTAATCACATAAATGTCAAAACCAATGTTATTGACATCGTAACCCCGGAGGGGTACATAAGGGACACTTTCCAGAATGTTTCAGACTCCGAAAAGGAATATGTATGTGGTACGGTAAGTAAACCGACTCCAAAACAGTTCTAATAGATTATTTTTCTTTGTTTTGGAATATATAAAAAATTAGGAAAATAAGTAGTCTGAAAGAGACACGAGGCATCCACGAGGGTGGAGGGTGGGCCATACCCCCCTAGGCGTGCCCCCCCTGCCTCGTGGACACTTCATGTGCCCTCCGGACTCTGTTTTCTTGCACGATACTTCTTTTGGTCGGTAAAAATTCATTATATAATCTCCCAAAGGATTTGACAATGCCACGTCTTGAGCTTGCGTTGGTTTTCCTTGAAGAGAAAGGGTGATGCAGCAAAGTAGCGTAAGTATTTCCCTTAGTTTTTTAGAACCAAGGTATCAATCCAGTAGGAGGCTCCTCAAAAGTCCCATGCACCTACACAAACAAACAAGAACTCGCAACCAAAGCAATAAAGGGGTTGTCAATCCCTTCACGGCCACTTGCGAAAGTGAGATCTGATAGAGATAATATGATAAGATAAATATTTTTGGTATTTTTATGATATAGATTGGAAAAGTAAAGATGCAAATAAAAGTAGATTGAAAGCTTATATGATAAGAGATAGACCTGGGGGCCATAGGTTTCACTAGTGGTTTCTCTCAAGATAGCATAAGTATTACGGTGGGTGAACAAATTAATGTCGAGCAATTGATAGAAAAGCGAATAATTATGAGATTATCTAGGCATGATCATGTATATAGGCATCACGTCTGTGACAAGTAGAACGACTCCTGCCTGCATCTGCAACTATTACTCCACACATCGACTGCTATCCAGCATGCATCTATAGTATTAAGTTCATAAAGAACAGAGTAACGCATTAAGAAAGATGACATGATGTAGAGGGATAAACTCATGCAATATGATATAAACCCCATCTTTTTATCCTCCATGGCAACAATACAATACGTGCCTTGCTGCCCCTGCTGTCACTCGGAAAGGACACCGCAAGATTGAACCCAAAGCTAAGTACTTCTCCCATTACAAGAAAGATCAATCTAGTAGGCCAAACCAAACTAATAATTCACAGAGACTTGTAAAGATAACTTAATCACACATAAAAGAATTCGGAGGAGATTCCAATATTTCTCATAGATAAACTTGACCATAAACCCACAATTCATCGGATCTCGACAAACACACCACAAAAAGAGTTACATCGAATAGATCTCCAAGAAGATCGAGGAGAACTTTGTATTGAGATTCAAAGAGAGAGAAGAAGCCATCTAGCTAATAACTATGGACCTGAAGGTCTGTGGTAAACTACTTACAACTCATCGGAAGGGCCTTGGAGATGATGTAGAGGCCCTCCGTGGTCGATTCCCCCTCCGGGGAGCGCCGGCGAAGGCTCCAAGATGGGATCTTGCGGATACAGAAGGTTACGGCAGTGGAAATAGTTTTTTGTAGTGCTCCTCGATGGTTTCAGGGTACGTGGGTATATATAGGAGGAAGAAGTAGGTCGGTGGACGCTCGAGGGGCCCACGAGGGTGGGGGCGCGCCCACCTGTAGGGGGCGCGCCGGGCACCCTCGTGGCTGCCTCCTCTGTTGCTTCATGTCCACTCCAAGTCCCCTTCATCACGTTTGTTCCAACAAGATCGCTCCCGAAGGTTTCATTCCGTTTGGACTCTGTTTGATATTCCTTTTCTTCGAAACACTGAAATAGGCAAAAAAAACAGCAATTTGGGCTAGGCCTCTGGTTAGTATGTTAGTCCCAAAAATGATATGAAAGTGTAAAGTAAAGCCCATAAACATCCAAAACGGGTAATATAATAGCATGGAACAATAAAAAATTATAGATACGTTGGAGACGTATCAAGCATCCCCAAGCTTAATTCCTGCTCGTCCTCGAGTAGGTAAATGATAAAAATAGAATTTTTGATGTGGAATGCTACCTAGCGTAATTCTCAATGTAATTTTCTTTATTGTGGCATGAATGTTCAGATCCAAATGATTCAAAATAAAAGTTCATATTGACATAAGAAATAGTAATACTTCAAGCATACTAATCAAAGCAATCATGTCTTCTCAAAATAACATGGCTAAAGAAAGTTATCCCTACAAAATCATATACTCTGGTTGTTGCTCTATCTTCATCACACATAGTATTTAATCATGCACAACCCCGATGACAAGACAAGCAATTGTTTCATACTTTAGTAATCTCAAACTTTTTCAACTTTCACGCAATACATGAGCGTGAGCCATGGACATAGCACTCTATGTGGAATAGAATGGTGGTTGTGGAGAAGACAAAAAAGGAGGAGATAGTCTCACATCAACTAGGCGTATTAACGGGCTATGGAGATGCCCATTAATAGATATCAATGTGAGTGAGTAGGGATTGCCATGCAACTGATGCACTAGAGATATAAATGTACGAAAGCTCAACAAAAGAAACTAAGTGGGTGTGCATCCAACTCGCTTGCTCACGAAGACCTAGGGCATTTTGAGGAAGCCCATCATTGGAATATACAAGCCAAGTTCTACAATGAAAAATCCTCACTAGTATATGAAAGTGACAACATAGGAGACTCTCTATTATGAAGATCATGGTGCTACTTTGAAGCACAAGTGTGGTAAAAAGGATAGTAGCATTGTCCCTTCTCTCTTTTTCTCTCATTTTTTTATTTGGCCTTTCTCCTTTTTTTATTTGGTGGGCTCTTTGGCCTCTTTTCTTTATAAAGTCTGAAGTCTCATCCCGACTTATGGGGGAATCATAGTCTCCATCATCCTTTCCTCAGTAGGACAATGCTCTAATAATGAATATCATCACACTTTTATTTACTAACAACTCAAGATTACAACTCGATACTTAGAACAAGATATGACTCTATATGAATGCCCCCGGCGGTGTACCGGGATATGCAATGAATCAAGAGTGACATGTATGAAAATTATGGAGGTGGCCTTGCCACAAATACGATGTCAACTACATGATCATGCAAAGAGAAATATGACAATGATGATGCGTGTCATATGAACGAAACGGTGGAAAGTTGCATGGCAATATATCTCAGAATGGCTATGGAAATGCCATAATAGGTATGTATGGTGGCTGTTTTGAGGAAGGTATATGGTGGGTGTATGGTACCGGCGGAAGTTGTGCGGCACAAGAGAGGCTAGCAATGGTGGAAGGGTGAGAGTGTGTATAATCCGTGGATTCAACATTAGTCATGAAGAACTCATATACTTATTGCAAAAATCTACAAGCCATTGAAAACAAAGTACTACGTGCATGCTCCTAGGGGGATAGATTGGTAGGAAAAGACCATCGCTCATCCCCGACCGCCACTCATAAGGAAGATAATCAATAAATAAAATTCTGCTCCAACTTCATCACAAAGCGGTTCACCATACGTGCATGGTACGGGAATCACAAACTTCGACACAAGTATTCTTTAAATTCATAATCACCCAACTAGCATGACTCTAATATCACCATACTAATATCTCAAAACAATTATCAAACATCAAATTGATCATAGCATCCAATTCACTTCTATGATAGTTTTTATTATGCCCAACTTGGATGCCCATCATTCTAGGACCAATTTTATAACCATAGCAAATACCATGCTGTTATAAGAGACTCTCTAAATAATATAAGTGAAGCATGAGAGATCAACAATTTCTACAAAATTAAGCCACCGCCGTGCTCTAAAAGATATAAGTGAAGCACATAGAGCAAAAATATCTAGGTCAAAAGATATAAGTGAAGCACATAGAGTATTCTAATAAATTCCAATCGAGTGGGTTTCTTGCAAAAGGTGTGTACAGCAAGGATGATTGTGGTAATATAAAAATCAAAGACTAATATCATACAAGACGCTCCAAGCAAAACACATATCATGTGGCGAATAAAAATATAGCTCCAAGTAAAGTTACCGATAGAGGAAGACGAAAGGGGGATGCCATCCGGGGCATCCCCAAGCTTAGGGTTTTGGTCATCCTTGAATATCTTGGGGTGCCATGGGCATCCCCAATATTAGGATCCTGCCACTCCTTATTCCATAATCCATCAAATCTTTACCCAAAACGTGAAAACTTCAGAACACAAAACTCAACAGGAAATCTCATAAGCTCCGTTAGTGCAAGAAAGAAAAACCACCACATAAGGTACTATAATGAACTCATTATTTATTTATATTGGTGTTAAACCTACTGTATTCCAACTTCTGTATGGTTCATACCCCTACATACTAGCCATAGATGCATTAAAATAAGCAAACAACACACAAAAAACAGAATATGTCAAAAACAGAACAGTCTGTAGCAATATGTAACTCTCGAATACTTCTGGAACGCTAAAATTCCTACCAAAATAGTTAGTCCTGGGAAATTTGTCTATTGATCTATAGCAAAAAGAATCAACGCAAAAGCACGTTTCTGTGAATTACTAATGTTATTTTCGTGCGTGCAAAGGATTCTGTTTTTCAGCAGAATCAAATTAACTATCACCATAGGTTATCCTATAGGTTCTACTTGGCACAAACACTAATTAAACATAAAAACACATCTAAGGAGAAGGTAGATGAAAAAATTATTACTAAACAGAAGCAAAAACAAAAAAATAAAAATAAAATTGGGTTGCCTCCCAACTAGCGATATCGTTTAACGCCCCTAGCTAGGCATAAAAGCGAGGATAGATCTAAGTAGTGCCATTTTTGGCATTTGGAAAGATAAGAGCGAATTTCCTTTCTATGCATTCATCCTTCTATTTTGGGAGAGCACATTTCCATTAATGGAGTAAGTAAGATTAAGCACGTTACGGAAATTTGCATCTAAGCTAGCCTTCATCTCTTTGATAATTTCGTTTTGATAAAAGCATAAGAGGGTGGTAGATTCAACCTTATCATTCAATGGATGCCCAGATATAGTTTTCATTCTTTCATAGGTATCTATAGCATCCCCTTCAAGAAAACCTCCTTCAAAAATAGAATCTAGAACTTTCTTGAAAGAAGCGGGTAAGCCAACATAGAAACTTTTTAAGTAAACCTCGATTTGATATTGTGGCACATAGCTAGCCCGAATCCTTAATAACCTATCCCAAACATCTTTTAAAGACTCATCAAGTAAATAACGAAACAATTCAGAGTCATCTTCATCAAAATTATTCAAACTCTCATTGGTGACACCGGTAGGTCTTTCCATAGCATCATTATTTATGAGCTTAGAGAGGATAGCGGGACTATCCAAGGTACTAAAAACCATGGAAAGGACCCTTAGTTCTTTTTGATTCGGCCATGGCAACGGGAAGGCACACGGTAAAGAGAGGGAAGATTGGGAAAGACAGAGCGAATAAAAAGGCAAGGGTGAAGTGGGGGAGAGGAAAACGAGAGGCAAATGGCAAATAATGTAATGCGAGGGAGATGAGTTTGTGATGGGTACTTGGTATGTCTTGACTTGAGAGAAGACCTCCCCGGCAATGGCTCCAGAAATCCTTCTCGCTATGTCTTGAGCTTGCGTTGGTTTTCCTTGAAAAGGAAAGGGTGATGCAGCAAAGTAGCGTAAGTATTTGCCTCAGTTTTTGAGAACCAAGGTATCAATCCAGTAGGAGGCTCCTCAAAAGTCCCACGCACCTACACAAACAAACAAGAACTCGCAACCAACACAATAAATGGGTTGTCGATCCCTTCACGGCCACTTGCGAAAGTGAGATCTGATAGAGATAATATGATAAGATAAATATTTTTGGTATTTTTATGATATAGATTGGAAAAGTAAAGATTCAAATAAAAGTAGATTGAAAGCTTATATGATAAGAGATAGACCCGGGGGCCATAGGTTTCACTAATGGATTCTCTCAAAATAGCATAAGTATTTCAGTGGGTGAACAAATTACTGTCGAGCAATTGATAGAAAAAGGGAATAATTATGAGATTATATAGGCATGATCATGTATATACGCATCACGTCTGTGACAAGTAGACCGACTCCTGCCTGCATCTACTACTATTACTCCACACATCGACCACTATGCAGCATGCATCTAGAGTATTAAGTTCATAGAGAACAGAGTAACGCATTAAGAAAGATGACATGATGTAGAGGGATAAACTCATGCAATATGAGATAAACCCCATATTTTTACCCTCGATGGTAACAATACAATACGTGCCTTGTTGCCCCTGCTGTCACTGGGAAAGGACACCACAAGATTGAACCCAAATCTAAGCACTTCTCCCATTGCAAGAAAGATCAATCTAGTTATGATCTTGAGGGAATAAAAGAAAAAGAAAGAATAAAAAGAAATAAAAAGATCATATTGATCTTATGGAGAGTAATGAACTCACATATATAGAGTATGATGAATGAAAGTTGTTGAGAGTTGACAAACATACACTACAAAAAAAAGACACATCTGTGACATTTTGGGCCGAACGAAATTTTTTTCTGTCATACATATGACACTTCTATGACGATAATTGTGACAAAACCCGGTATCATCATGGATGTGGTGGGCTCCTACTTCTATGACAAAAAATCATGACAGAAAATGGGCTTTTCATCCTGGGCGGGCTGGAGACGCAGCTGCATGACATTCTTTGGGCTGTCCATGACGGAAAAAACCATGGTAGAAGCGAGGGGGAGGAAAATTTCGGGGAGTTGCCGGTTACGGTGGGAGAGTGATGCGCGTTTCTCTCGTACAGGTACGCGCGTGTGTGCGAGGCGTTGGCTCTAACTGAACCCGAGCGAGGTGTTGGGCTCTAACTGAACCCGAGCGATTGCACTGTAGGCTACGCATTACTGAACCTGAGCGATCGATCGATGGCTGTTAACTGAACCCGATGGAGCGATTCCTTCGCTACTGCTGCTAACTGAAGTCGATCGATGCTGCCTCTGGGATGAACAGTGAGTGTTGCAGGGGGGGGGTTGGATGAATAGTGAGTGGTGGCGTTGCCTCTGGATGAACAGGACCCCGTGGTGTGAAGGGCTGGATGAACAGTAGACGGTGGAGGGGTGGCCTTGGAGGGGTAGTTGAGTAGGACCCCGTGGCATGGAGAGCTGGATGAAAAGTAGATGGTGGAGGGCTGGATGAACAGTAGACGGTGGAGGGGTGGTTGAACAGTAGCCGGTGGAGTAGCGCGCGGTGGAGGCTGGATGAACAGGAGCCCGTGGAGGCTGGAGGAGGTCGACGGTAGCCCGTGGAGGCTGGAGGAGGTCGATGGTGGAGATGAACAGTATCCCGTGGAGTCCCGTTTTGCGGTACTCCACACCCCTCCCGATGAACAGGACCCCCATTTCGACCGTAGCACTCTAACACAAGTCCATTTCGTCTGTTTTGTGGTACACCACACCCCTCCTGATCAACAGGACCCCCGTTTCGATCGTAGGAGGTCTGTTTCCTCCGTTTTGCGGTACGCAACACCCCTCCCGATCAACAGGACCTTGTTCCGAACGTAGGAGGTCCGTTTCCTCTGTTGTGCGGTACGCCAGGCCTCATTTGCATTGCCTGTTGTGTCCAAGCCCTCCCGATGAACATGACCACACATTCCGTTCCGACCCAGCCGGTTGGCTCCCACGCGTTCCGTTGCCTCCCGATGAACACGACTCATTCCGCTGCCTCCCCATGAACACGATGCATTTTGTTGCCTCCCCATGAACACGACGACGACGCTGTTTCTCCGTTCCGACCCAGCCATGTATGTATGTGCGAGTAGGCGTTTGAGACCCTGCCCGTATGTATGTACGTGGCCGTATTTTCTTTCTTGCACCCTCGCCGTTGTACGTACATGTACATGCTACGTGCGTGCCTCTACATCGACACGTGTGCACCTCTACATCGACACATGCGGTCCTCTACATCGACCAGTATGTACGTACATTTTCGTGACCAGAATTACAATGCTATGTACGCTTCGACTAGGTGGGTTCCGACTGTCAGGCACTTCCTTGCCTGCGAAGATGTAGCTGGTGGGTCCCAGCAGTCAGGGGGGCGAATCGTTTTGTTTTTGTTTTTGCCTGGATGCACTTCCTTGCGTGCGAAGATGTAGCTGGTGGGCCCCAACAGTCAGGGGGGCGAATCTTTTTTTTTGCCCAGACGCACTTCCTTGCGTGCGAAGGTGTAGCTGGTGGGTCCCAGCAGTCAGGGGGGAAACATTTTTTTGGGAAATACGGTGGCCTGTCCGGTGGGTCCCCACTATCAGGTGGAGGAATAATTATTTTGCGCAAAATAAGGAGGCACTTCCTTGCTGCGGCCGTGGACCCAGCTGTCAGCCTCTCCACGCACAGTACTCTTCCGATGGAAGTCGGTCGTTGACCACATTGACCACGCCGCGCTGAGAGCACCACGGCGGTGGACGACGGCGAGACCTAGGAAGGGGACGACGCGGAGCCGGGGAAGACGCCGCAGTGGATGCCCACGCGGAGGGGAGTACGACTGTACGAGGGTTTACTGGTTCTTCTACCGTCGCCGGAGAATAACAGCAGGTGTGGTGAGTAGAGGGATGGCTAGGCCAGCGATGAGAGTACGGTGGGGCGGTGAGGCCTACGCGGCAGCACAGCCGGCCGCGGGGAGGAGGGAGCAGGCAGTCCCGCCGTCGCTTGTTTGAGCGGCTGGAGCAGGAAGAGCAGAGGTTGAAGAAGCACGACAGCCGTTGGATGGACATCCAACCGTCACTACTTGTGCGTCAACCTTTTTTTAGGAAAGCCTCAAATCTGTGGAAAACAGCATATAGCCCATTTGCCATTATTTCTAATAATTTACAACCCATTTTCTAATTCTTAAGGTTTTTTTTGGAGCCCATATTCTTTTTGTTAGCATTACAGCCCATATTGTGGCCACGGTTAAAAAATTATATGAAATTTTGCATATTTCGGTGCGGTACGAACTATTTTTAATCCCGAAATTTCGACTCACATTCAAACTGATTTTAAAAATAAATGTATATCAATATAAAATCCAACAAATTCTCCACGCATAAAAATTAATGTAATTTAAAATCTCGAAATGAAAAAAAATATTTGAAACTAATTGCCGGTTTGATGTGTTTTAAAAATTTACAGCCCATTTCTCATTACTGATGGGCAATTTTCTCGGCCAGCCGAATGAAAGCTCTCCTCGTCTTGATAGATTTGCAGCCCAACAGGCCTGACAAAGTGACTTACTTGGCAAATCACAAAAAAACTGGGTTGTGGCCGTGGACCCAGCTGTCAGCCTCTCCACGAACAGTACTCTTTAGATGGAAGTCGTTCCTTGACCACGTTGACCACGCCGCACGGAGAGCACCACGGCGGTGGATGATGGCGAGGCCTAGGAAGGGGATGACGCGGAGACGGGGAAGACGCGGCAGTGGAAGCCCGCGCGAAAGGAGTACGAGGGTTCACTGGTTCGGTTGCGGTGTGAGGCTGCGGTCGCAGCAGGGCCTGGCCAGCGGTGGGAATAGTAGGGGGTGGTGAGGCCTCCGCGGCAGCACAGCCGGCCATGGGAGGCAGGAGCATGCGGCACGACCGGCGCAGCTTTGGGCAGCTGGAGCAAGAAGACCAGAGGTTGAAGAAGCACTACGGTCGTTGGATGGACATCGTACGGTCACTGGAGCTAGAATCGTTCATATTGACTAAGTTGAGAAAGCCTTTCGTCCCTATCAACTTAGTAGGCCCACAAGTGGGTCCCAGCTAGCCGGGGGAGTATTCATTTTTTTGTGTGTAATAAGGAGGCACTTCCGGTGGGTCCGAGCTGACAGCGGGGGGAACATTTTTTCGCAAAATACGGTGGCCCGTCCGGTGGGTCCCAGCAGTCAGGGGGAAACGATTTTTTTTTGCAAAATACTGGTGGCCCGTCCGATGGGTCCCCGCTGTCAGGTGGAGGAATAATTATTTTCCACGTAATAAGGAGGCACTTCCTTGCGGCTGCCGTGGACCCAGCTGTCAGCCTCTCCACGCACAATACTCTTCCGATGGAAGTCGGTCGTTGACCACATTGACCACGCCACGTCGAGAGCACCACGGTGGTGGACGACGGCGAGGCCTAGGAAGGGGACGACAAGGAGCCGGGCCACGGGAGGCAAGAGCAGGCGGTAGCACAGCCGGCCATGGGAGGCAGGAGCAGGCGGCACGATCGGCGTCGCTTTGGGCGGCTAGAGCAAGAAGACCAGAGGTTGAAGAAGCACTATGGCCGTTGGATGGACATCATACGGTCACTGGAGTATTGACTACGTTGACAAAGCCCTCCGTCCTCGTCAACTTAGTAGTCCCACAAGTCAGCCCAACAATATGGTGGGTCCCAGCTAGCAGGGGGGTATTCATTTTTTGGGCATAATAAGGAGGGACTTCCTTGCGTGCGAAGATATAGCCGGTGGGTCCGACCTGTCAGCGGGGGGAACGTTTTTTCATGAAATACAGAGGCCCTTCCTGTGGGTCCTAGCTGTCAGGTGGAGGAATCATTATTTTGCGCGTAATAAGGAGGCATTTCCTTGCGTGCGGCCATGGACCCAGCTGTCAGCCTCTCCACGTACAGTCCACTTCCGATGGATGTCGTTCATTGACCACGTTGGCCAGGCCGCACCGAGAGCACCAGGGCGGTGGACAACGGCGAGGCCTAGGAAGGGAACGACACGGAGCCAGGGAATACTCGGCAGTTGTTTCCCACGCGGAGGAGTACCAGGGTTTACTGGTTCGTCTGCCGTCGCCGGAGATAACAGCATGTGTGGGTGAGTAGAGGGACGGCTAGGCCAGCGATGGGAGTACGGTGGGGCTGTGAGACCTGCAAGGCAGCATTGCCGGCCGCGGGAGGAGGGAGCAGGCAGTCCCGCCGACACTTGTTTGAGCGGCTGGAGCATGAAGAGCAGAGATTGAAGAAGCACGACAGCCGTTGGATGGACATCCAACAGTCACTGCTCTCGTGTGTTGACTAAGTTGACAGGGCGTTGCGTGTGCGTCAACCTTTTTTTTATGAAAGCATACGTGTCAACCTGTACTAGACGCACAAGTCAACCTCAAATCTGTGGAAAACAGCATACAACCCATCTGCCATTATTTCTAATAATGTACAGCCCATTTGCTAATTCTTAAGATTTTTTTTGGAGCCCATCTTCTTTTTGTTAGCATTACACCCCATATGGTGGCCACGGTTAAAAAATATACGAAATTTTGCATATTTCGGTGCGGTCAACTATTTTTAATCCAGAAATATCGATTCACACTCAAACTATTTTGAAAAATAATTTATATAAATATAAAATCCAAATAATTGTCCACGCATAAAAATCAATGGAATTTAAGATCTTGTAATTAAAAAAAAGTTGAAACTAATTCCCGGTTTGATGTGTTTTTAAAAATGTACAGGCCATTTCTAGGCAAACTGAATGAAACTCTCATCGTCTTGAAAGATTTGCAGCCCAGCAGGGCCGATAAAGCAAGTAGGCCTTTTTTGGGTATTTCGTTAAAAAAATAGAACTGGGCTAGCCATTTTCAGCAAGAAAAAAACACAACTGGGCTCATGATGTGGTAAACATAAATAAAACCCTGGCTAGACGGGCCACAGCCCCCGCACAACCCTGTTGTTACCCTGCTCCATCGCTAAAACTATTATAAATAACAACTGCTTGTTCCTCAAAAAAAACTGCGCGACTTGCTGGGTCCCTGCTGTCAGCCGCTCGTAGTGTAATTCTCTCGTTTATTGACTATGTTAACATGGCGTGAGCCCCAGATGTCCAACCATTGGGAGGAACCATATTTTTGGGCTTGTACTATAGAGGCACTTGCTTGCGTACTGCCATGACGCTGGTGGGTCCCTACTGTCATCCTCTCCACGTACATGCATCTCCTTGTTCCTCTCGGTTGTTGACGATGTTGACAACACAAGAGGGCGGTGGACCGCGCACGGCGAGCGAACCAAGGCCGCAAGGCGGAGGACGACGGCGAGGCCTCGGACGGAACGAACAGGAGCCGTTGAAGATGCATCGGTCCAGTCGCAGGCGGAGGGGAGTACGAGGGTTGACTGGTTCGGGCACGGGTGCGTGTTGGGGCTGACGTTGCCGGAGAATAACAAGACATGTGGGGGAATAAAGGGAGGGACAGGCCAACGTTGGAGGATATGTACGGTAGGGCGGCGGAGGCGGAGCCAGCCATGGGAGGCGGGAGCAGGCGGAGCCGACGGGGTGGTTTGGTTTGGGCGGCTGGAGGAAGGAGAAGACAAGATATAGTAGATACACGACAGATGTCAGAATCCAAATCTGTCACAGTCATGCAGCCTTTCCTATGAAAATTTACAGCCCATTTGATGTGCTAGTTCGAAATAAGTTTGTGGGTGCTGGTGGGGGCTAATCACTTGGCTTCTGTAATGCACAGTGAGCTCAAGTAGCCGGCGTGAGTGATGTTATTTCCCTTGGTTGTGATTTGTTACAATATTTCACTCTAAATTAAACGAATGGCAAGCCATTTGCCAAAGAAAATATGATAGTCACAGCCGAGTTGAAAAGGGCAGGAACATCTAACTCCAGCTTACAAACTGTACAAAAGCACGAGGGTTGATTGTTCATCAGGTTTACAAAAGAAACCAGATTGAAAAGGGCAACAACATCTAACTCCAGCACTGTTTTCGGCAGTCACAGTCAAATGGATCGGTCAGGTCCATAGAATGAACATCCTGGGTCATAAAATTTACTGGATTATGACCACAATATGTTGTAAATAGAAGCCCGGCACGTTCAGAAGCTCTTTTGCCCACCTGAAACTCCTTTTTTTGCTCTTCGACATACCCATCCGTCAAAACCATGCTGCTGATAAACTTAAGCCTGATGGACAATAGTAATCTCTCACTCAGCAGGAAGAATGTAACAAATCTTGTGTTTGCATGGTTGGCTACATATTGTTCTAGTGTTATTGTCTTCAATCGAATCTCATGAGAAGTGAGAAAATCCCGATGCTTACGAATCCACCGATTGGTTATAACTTTCTTACCCCGTCATGTTGCCTAAATAGACATGAAGATTGAAAACAGTTAAGGTCTAAAAGAAGAGTGTCGAAAGAGCAACAGCTGAACGGTTAATTCTAGTACACTATATGCGGGCTTCCAATGTGCGTGAAATTATCACCTTTATATACAACTTCTCCAGACATGGAAAGCATTGCAGCAAGCCAATAATCTTGTTCAGATCAAAACTATTCATTTGGATATATAAGATCTTGATAGAATCCAGCACCATTGATAGGCCATCCATGGAGAAACTCTTCATTGAGCATAGAACATAATATTAGTACAAAATGTGTACTCCAAGATGATATATAAATTATGCGCAGAAATTTAAAATCCAGCTTATGGTTACAAGTGTAGATGATAATATAAAGTACCTGAAGAACTGTGGAGCCAAACACCATATTGAAATGAGCACAAAGATCATGTATTACACCCAAGGTCTCCAGTTTAGGTGCAGAGAGGACGGTTATTTGCAACGGTGAATAACTAGAATCAAGGATCAACCTTTGAAGTGAAGGGGCATCTTGGATGATGAGCTGCCTTCCGTCAAAAGAAATTCCAATTCTTAAAAGGTTAGGTGACTTTATTTGGAGACAACCGATTCTAACTGTGAAAACAAGCACCAAGCACTCCAGCGCAGGGCAACTGGAGTGGATGATGCTGTGCAATGAGGCCTCCGATATACGAACCCGCACAAGTGAACGTTTCTTGAGAAATAGGAGTCGAAGGTTTAGTACCAGATTGTCTGGTAGGTAGCACAATGCAAAGGTGGCGGTGTGGAGAGAGGAGGAAAACCGCGAGATGGACATCGGTGCTGAGGGCACAAGTTCATGGCGTTCGGTACGTGGTATGTGATTTCTAGGGGAATAGTAGAACTCAAGCAGCTGTAGTTCTGTGAATTCAGGGGATTTCAGCCAGGCGTCCACCGTGCAGGGCATGGTATGCTTGATCAGGTAGCATGACGGGATGCAAAGGCTTTGAACGGAGCCCTGGTGGGAGGAGATGATGGCTCTAGGGATTTCAAAATCATTGAAGAGAGATAGCTAATGACAGTCGAGATTAAGGGGCACGGCGCGCCATAGAGGGCGCCACCGAATTGAGAGGACTTGGGTGCGGCAGCAATCCTTGGTGGGGAGAAGCAAGATGATCTCCCCAAGGACGGCGTCCGGGAGATCGCTGATGCGGTCCACCCAAGATTCTATGGGTTCCTGGGATCCGGTGGGGGCGGGGTCACCGCTTCTCCCCGCGCTGCCGGGTGCGGGATCTACAACAGGCGTCGCCGCTAGCGGGAGCCTCATCTCCTTGGCGCTGGGGTCAGCCGACTCCATTTTCCTCGAGGGCGTCACGTCGCGCTCACGGATTTGAGCAGAGTAACGAATGACGAGCCTAGTTGTAGTGCGAGCGAAGAAGAAGGGGAGCTGGGGGTTTTCTATAGGAGTGAGGAAGAAGGGGAGCTGGGGTTTTCTATAGGAGTGAGGTTAGGAATTTGGGGGTACGAGTGGAGCAAGCTGACGTGAGGTGGGTGGGAGCGAGGTGGAAGAAGAGCACCCAAGTTTTTTTTGGGGGGGGGTGGTGTGCTGGGTGTGGGTAGCGCCTTTTGAATTGACTTTACTATTTACTAGTGTGGATTGGCTGTTTTGTCTTGGGCCCAGAGAAACAATTACTACTAGTACAGTGGAGACACTCTACAGCTACCCAGAAAAACAATTACTACTAGTACAGTGGAGACACTCTACCACTTCTGGCTCCTCCTAGGTCATTGAAACGTCTCCCTCTACTGAATGCCGTTATACTTTTGTTCACCGACATGCGGGCCATGTAGCGCGCGGGCCCAAATGCCATCCACCAAATTAGAAGGCAGTATGCAGGCGGAGAGTCACCCCGGTTGTAGCGCGGTAGTAACGAGCCATCCTATCACAAAACCCCACCTCCCCGCAGTCTAAGTTTGACGGACGAAGCAACCATCATTTCACTCTTTGTTGAATCCCCTTCTCCCTCACCGTCTTCAAGAAAGGCAACACTCGCATCTGCCACTGTTCTTCTCTCCCAACGAAGGGAAGGTAAGAAGATCCGTGATGTTGGTATATTTTCGTTCAGAGAAAAAAAAAGAACTTTTGTAAAGCAATAACCGATCCTCACTCTCTTTTTTGTTTCATTGTCATTGCGATTGTGTTTTCCTTTCAGTGGTCTCCTAGTATTCGTCAGTTTCATGATGGACCAAGGAGAACCAGGCAAAGATCTGCCGATGTTGGAGCAGACGTAGGAGGCTGATCCCCACGAGACAGAGAGCACCAAGAAGATGGAGGCAACCACCGAGCCAACCCCAGATACGCTCATGGCCACTACTGAGATGGTCAACGCCCTGTTTGAGGTGCCCCCGTGGCACTGCAGGAGCAGTTTTCCCCCTTCGAGGATGTGTCCCCCCCCCACCCCGCTGAGCTGCACAAGGTGATTTCCTTCTTTGCCGATCTCGATTATGGTTTTTCATCTAAGTATGTGGTGATTTTTTTAGAAAAGGAAGTATGTGGTGATTAATAATGCAAAATTTTATTAGCTTCGATGCCATGCTATACATAGTGGTTTAAATAACTTGTGTTTCTTATACTGAAAACTAATTCAGAATTTGTTTCTGTTTCAATTAGAGCCCTGATGCAGACAAGGATTGTGTGGTTGTGCATGTCACTCGCTATGAGGCGGACGACCTGAATATACGCACTGGGAAAACAGAGTTCTTAGGCTGTTGGATCCTGGAAGCCATTTGCAGTTATACCAATGAAGAGGTGTATTCCAGCCTTACTGTTGTCAGGCATGTTGTCCAGGGTGTACTGAAGCACCAGAAGTTCAAAGCTACTCCTTCGTTTGTGAGGCATATCGTTCTTATCAAGCTTACGCAGGAAGATGACGTGGCATGCCTCCAAAAACAAGTTTATTAGTGGCAAGGCCACAAGGTTGTCTTCATGAAGGTTCACAGGATTGAGCTGCTGCGGGACGTCCTCGATGATGTTCATGGCAAGGTGCGTCTTGTGTCCAGCCCAAATTAGATCGAGGCATGAAATAGTTGCCCCGGCTAGTGTTTAATAGTAGTTTGGATTGTGTCTAATTATCCGAACCTTGCATGTTATCGACCCCTCTGGGGCTAGTACTCTGTTTGAATCCGTCTATGGGAACTGCTGCTACTTTTGTGTGCCCGTGAATCATGTGAGAACGATCGTAATTGTTGCCAAAATAGATGAGTCCTCACTAGTTTTTCATGAATATGGCATGGTAAGACATAAGTTGTCACGGTTTATCATACGAGCAGTGTGTGTTTTGATGAAATAGAGCACTCATTCAAGAACCGTGCGCCGACGTATACATAAGTACTTGTAAACACTATTGGTGCTACCCCACTTGTAAGCAGTTGTGCAAAACACGGCACATTGGCTCAGCTCGCTTCAACACTAGGCTATCGACCAGCTAACAATCAACAATCTGCTGTCTGACATATAAGCAACTATGTATCTTGTTACATTGGTTCATGCAGTTAATTGAGGCCACAATGTAATAAATTCCAAACGTTCAACGCTAGTCCAGCGCTCATGTGGAACACTCACATTAAACTCGCGTTCATAAAAATCTTGAAAAGCATAAGTTAAGCAGTTTTATACATCTCAATGATTCATAGAACATAACAAACATATACTAGTTCACAGCAAAAGACAAAGTTGTGAGAAGGTTTACAAATCAGGAAAAAACAAGCAAGGCTTCTCTGAGCAAAGGGCCTCCCGGCAGGTTTAAATTTCCTGGAGTTCACTCTGGTTTTTTCTTGTTGCCACCATCCATGGTTAGGTTCTCTCATTCCAGAATAACCAATTATAATTGTGGTCTCAGCTGGAATGCTGAACTGAACCATGCAGTGTACTGACCAGGTGAAATTCTTGTGCATTTCACTAAATTTAAGCACCGCTATTTGCAGAAATAAGCAGACCACAATACCTGCTAGTCCTCGGTCCATGGATGAACTAGTAGAATGTGCATTCCGGACTAGGATGCAGTTGTTTTCGCTCGTCCCTGCACTGCAATTAGGAAGTAAAACGTACGAATCAACTTCTTTTAGATTGCGTTGGTCATTCTACCTTAGTTACTACCAATGTAGGGATACCTTGAAGATGGGAGGTTAGACGACGGCAACGAGGTATAGCCATCTCATTTTGCGCAGTTGTACTAAAACTGAGGTGTGTGCTCTTGATTGCGCGGATAGAAACGATACGGAGATAGACATCCCGAAATGATCTGGAGACAGACATCCCTATTTGCGCAAATACGAAATACGGTTATTTAAACAGTGACAGATATTACTACTTTCCCCCGTTTCCTCTTAGAACCAAGTCCTAATTCATGCTACAGCTTTCCCACTTTCTTCCCTGTTTGAACCAACGCTTTGAGTTGACTGTATGAACTAGCTTTACTTCTAATAATAGTAGAAGTCTAGGTGGCTTTCGAACAGCGGACGAAAGTAGAAAAGGATCCACACGAAGGGGGAAGAGCTGGGGCAGTAGAGCAAGGCAGGTTTTGAAGGAATATATACCTGAGGGTCATCGGCATGTGGCAAAGACGGCGTTGGGAGGCGGCATCTTGGCCACAATACCGCAGGGAGGAAGAAGGGGTCGGAGGCCCTCCCGAGCCGGCGCTCTCTCGGAGAGAACGGCACGGCCGCCGATCGGGACGCGCGGGCAGCCGTTGGTCTCCTCCCTCACCGCCGATGACAGCGTGAACGATGCACCTACACCCCCTGCCCCGGTCGAGGTTGTCCGGCCGGATTTGTGACCAGCCGTGAGCTGAGCTGAGAGAGAGAGTGTGGCCACCTATGTCTTGCTTAGATCTGGAGAGCATGAGAGAGTGAACGAGAGCAACCCTAGTAAAGCAAGCGCTAAGGCTCCTGCTTTTATATATAGTGGAGTGATTTTGTTGTAACGGCTTCAAAAAAATGCGCTCCTACATGTACCCGCGAGTGGGTGTGAGAGAACTAGTGCGTGCGTGCACCGCGTCTCTTCGTGAGAGTACAATATATACTATGCCCAAAGAACGTTCGCCGCAAGAGTAATAATATAAGTGTGTGACGTGTGAGCTAAAATGAAATGTGCGTGCCATCTTGTTTTTTAGAACTTCTGAGGGTAGGGTGTGAAGAGCACATATGTGCATGACGTCTACCTGCAGATAAACAATGGGTGCCATGTGCGAGTCTGTGAGAGGACTCGGGAGAGTTGTGACTCGTGAGGGTGTGTGTGCGTGAGAGAGAGGGGGCACGTATCAATGCAATGCATGTGTCCGTAAACCATTATCTGACAAACGTTCTCCACAAGCCTTTTCCTGACGAACACCGTAAGAACAGTTAGATCGCCATCCGACAGTGTCAGTTTTGCTATGTCATTTAACAGAACAGCCACTCCTCCTACACACAAATCTTCCACGTGAGTGTTAGCAACTTATGCTCCCTCTGTTCCGAAATGCAGTGCATATAGCTTTATCGAAAATTAGAACCTCGCAAACTTTTACCGAGTTTTCGTGTACCAAATTGCACATGTAGAATACCCTGTATATATCATTTCATTCATCTTCGAGAGGTAACTATAAAGATGGGTGAGGATTCTACAAAGAAAGACCATCATATCACCTGCAGCAATTTCAACCATCCTTTAGTGTCGAGGAATATCATAGGAACTCTATATGATATGATTTTTATATGATTTTTTTCCTTTAGAGCCGATTGGTTCATAGGAATAGATTCATATACTCTACATTTCAAAGGAAATAAACATGATATCATTTCTATAGCTTTAGAGCCACTTGGTACATATGAATGGATTCCTATACTCCCTTAATTTCAAAGGAAAATAAACATTATCGTATATTCAATAGAAAAGTTCCTATGATATGAACCAAATTACATCTCTTTACTAATCCCTCCTCATAGGAATTGAGATACATGTCATCTCTAGATTCAATAGAAAAGTTCCTATGATGTGAACCAAATGACATCTCTTTTCCAATCCCTACTCATAGGAATTGAGATCCTCCATGTCATCTCTTTCCCTACAACTTCCATGTATACATCTTCTATTCCTAAATAGATAGTACAACCCACTAGTAGCTTTTTTCCAAAACATGCAACTATGGCGCAAGAACTATATAGTGTGCCAATAACTTTGAAAGATGGTCGCTGGATGAAGCTAACCCGACAGTGCAGAGATGGGAAAATCCGAGCACTACTAGTCGTTGGATATCATCAACATTCCACCAGATCTGCCACATGTACAATTTAGAAGACTCCATGGTTGAACTTAAGCATAATGCACAAACCTCAAAACACAAGCACTTCTCCTTTGTTCTAGAATCTTCTGTGTCATAATTGACTATTTTTTCTAAATGAATTGCCATTATTTGTTTTTTACTTTATGATTTATAATGCACAACCCCATGAATCTTAACATTTTTATTAAACTAATTGATTTTGAATGAGATGAACTAAACGAACATCTACATCATGCATATATGACTCAAAGCTTTACATGCTATAGTGTGTATTTATTCATAATTTGGTTTTGAAATCTCATGCGTTCAATACATGTGTACCTTACTAGTTTTTAGTAGAGTAGCAAATTTCATGCGGCCCCGGGTATATCAAAATGTAGGGCCCATGCATCATTGCCTTTCGGTAGAACCTACGTCCACATTTTTTTGTACGTGCTATATCTCCACTGGTCCCCGAACCCAAAATGTTGCCTCATTCCAGTAAAAACAAGCGGCCCACACATATTTAAGGCGTCGACTCGAACCCGTTTACTACGACGTGGCCCCGCACGCCGTAGTACTCCTACAAACACTACCACCGCACTCATCATCGGTTTTCTTCAAGAGGACGAGGGAGAAGCCGATTTGTAGTGGAGGCGCTTTCAAAAAAAAGGATTTGTAGTGGAGACCCCTACCCTAGGGTGCCCTAGGTAGCTGTCGCACGCATCATTGTTTTATCTTTTCTTTATGATCTTGCGCGCTAGAGTGAAATGATGGTTGCTTCGTCCGTCCAGCTTAATGCGGGAAAGGTGGGGCTTTGTGATTTGACCCCTCATCGCTCATTTTCTACTACTGCGGCGCTACGACCGGGGTGCCTCCAATTCCAACCGCTGCTCCGAACTGTAATTTGGTGCATCACACGTGGAACAAGACGGTGGATGAGCCACATGTCTGCCAAAGGGGTCCTGTTAAGTGTGTCGCCATTTCGTGTGTGGACTGACCCTGCTTGAGTTGCTACGCCAACACGACAGGAGCAGCCTACCACTTGGTTTTGCTCCTTGGTGAATCCCGACTATATTGATCTAAAAAGATACGTGTTGAACTACCCTCTCCGTCTCGGTTTATAGGGCCTGCACATAGTTCTAGGTCATCCATTTGGCTAACTAAATATTAGTTACTATGTCACAAAAAGTATATCATTGGATTCTTATTGGTTGATATGTGAAGAAACAAGAAACGAGGTAGAAGTTAATGCACCGTGGCTTAGTATTTTGGGATTATTTGGTTTTCGTAAGATGACTTACTCACCTAGACGGAGGGAGTGGTAGTATTTAAAAGTCGAGGGCGGGGCTTTTCCTGCGCGGTAGGCGGGGCAGTTCCGCCTAGTCGGTTCGACAGAGATGCGAGAAGACGAGGGAGTAGGCTGCTGCAAATGTAGGGCTATGTGATTTGACAGCGAGTTACTGCTGGACAGGTGGGGCCTCGTGATTTGACTTGCCATTATCATTTTAACTGCGGCGCTACGACTGGTAGGAGTCTCCCGATTCCTGACCACCTCCATACAGGTGCCTCTCCCAATGCTCCACCATGTAGTAGTAGAGGCTGGCTCTTGCATGAGAGCCCACTTCTCCACTTTTTCCTTGCCTCTCTTTCCTCCACATATGCAAAAATGTCATGTAAAGCGCACTATTGTACTTACTTGCTCCTACAGGTGCTTAAGCTTGCCACATAGGCATAAACTCTGATGTGGCAAGTTAATCAAGAAGAGAGAGACTAGTTTGGTGACCCAAGGAAGAAACGGTGCTAAGCGCGTGTACCTAGGTGAAAAGACAATTTTGAGTCTATAGCTAATTAAATGAAGCAAACTTAGCAACACCATTTCAGTGGAAGAGGTCACTCCTTGGCAAATGCAATAAATACTAGTACTCCCTGTGTCCCATTATATAAGTACATTTTTGACACTACACTAGTGTCAAAAATGTTCTTATATTATGGGACGGAGGGAGTACAAAGAAAGAGATAGAGAGGAGTAAAAAAATACACTTATAGCCAACCTTATAGCCAACCTTGTTGTAGTATGAGTGACTAAGTGATGACTATGTATGACATGCCAACATCAGATAGCCTAACGCACCATGTTAAATCTCCAAGGGCGCGACCGCACGAGCGATACGACGGTCGTGGTAGGCGCGACCATGATACGGGCTGCTGGCAGCCCTTGGATCTGAGATCAAACGGTCGCATGCTAAGTTGCTGAAAATTTTAAGAATAACCCTCCAAGATAGGATATTCACCCATAGGTCTAGAATCACGCCATGCAACCGTTCGATCTCAGATCCAAGGGCTCTCAGAAGCCCGTATCATGGGAGAATGGAAAGCCACTACCCTGTCGTTCGCACGCTGGTAGTTCGCTCCTACTCATTCTCGCACGTCCTATAATACTATGGCGGTTTGCTCCTAGTCGTCCCGTCCATTCACATTACGGCAGTTCCACTAATCCTAACCCTCCTCCCAAATCCATGGCATCCCAAATCTCCCTGATCGACGGTGAGTACAAGGTTACAACCATCACCGGCGATGAGTTCGACGTCATCTACACCCGTACTTCCGCGACGGTGAAAGGATGTCTTTCTCGCTTCAGACGCATGTTCGAAAACTCACATGATAAGTGGGTTGCTGGGCTAGATGTTGAGTACACCACAGTTGTGGGACGAGAGAAGGATCTAAAGGATGAAGAGGGAAAGAAGCTTGACGTGATCCAGGTTTGCGTACATAACATTTGCTTGGTCTACCACATATGCCATGCCGACGTTGAGTGCCAGGATTTTAAGAACATCCTCGAGGACAAAACAGTCAAATTCATTACTGTAGATTTTAGTAACGACAAAGAAGTCCTGCGTCGGATAGGCCTCATTGTAGGCAAACCCTTCGACCTCCAGAAGAATTGGCTGGTACCCTCTCGTCAGCCTTCAATGCTGACCCTGGCAGGAGCCATGGTTCATCCTTCGTACGGTAAACTAGAGAAACCTCATTACACGTTTCATCGTCATGCATGGCAGTAGAATGTATTAGATATAGACCACATCCAGTACGCTGCAATGGATGGCTACCTTTGTTTCAATATCTACAAGGGTTGGATGAAGAGCAACAGCCAAGTTGGCGGTTCAAGCAAAGAAGTATCGGCCAAGAGGAAGAGAGACAAGGACGAAGTCGAGGACGTGGACGAGGACTTCGAGTAAGGTGGCAGTGTCGTTGCTCATGGTGGTTCTAAACTTCTAATGGAGTGTCTACCGGATTAGTTGCATAGTTTAATTTCAGGTGTGCTTAGTTTAATTTGAGGGGTGTGTTGTGCTGAGCCCCCAGCAGAACTATGTTGTGTTTCTTCTCGTTACTTTAACTCTTCAGTATGTACATACTAGTACTAGTATTTCTTTAATAGAATTTAGCACCACAATTAAGCACGTACTATCTTTTTTAATAGTACTATATGCATAATTTGGTGACGAGCGCTCTCTATATGTACCACCTTTTTTTAAATTTCAATTTTTGCTCCATGGCGCAATCCATCGATAGTGGAGTACTACTGTACAAAAGTATACATTTTTTAAAAGGCTAGTGTACTATTCATCATATATATATAGCCAGTTAAATTCTCAACCTAGAACGACGTGCATGCCATGTAGTAAACCGATACGGAGGAAGTATAGTAAAAATGAGGTGATTTTACCGAGCGATCAGCGGGCGAGCATGGCCTGTCATGCGGTCCCATGTGTCATGATGTACCAAGGCGATGCGCATGTCCCTCTTGAGGCAGAAGCAATACTAGTACTCCTACGTGGTTCGAGATGATGTCGAACCGAAGTGCAAAATAATGGTTGCTTCGTCCGTCTGGGAAGGTGCGGCATTGTGATTTGACGTCTCATTGCTCATTACTACTACTGGGTCGGTACGAGTGGGGTGCGTCCCCCTGCTGTTCTGCACTGTTATTTGGTGCTTGACACGTCGACCCGGTTGCTATATGTCCCACATGTCGGCGACAGGAAGTACAGAATTCATGAAAGGGAGACTCGACGGAGGAGTATACTACAGAATTCATGAAAGGGAGCGACTTAGTTTTGGAAAAATATGTTTTTATGGAGTACGTACCCACTAGGGTTTATAGGGCTCATCTAAAAAACATTTGTTTTTCCATTTGATAAGTCTCAATTCTACTATACTAGTAGTAGTACCATTACATGTTGGATTTCGAGGTGCGTTAGATCACCCGACGCAAGAAGTGTCAAGAGGAAACTAACCAATGCATGTACAAGTTCATGGAAATTTAGTGGTCATTCATGCATTCGTTCTAATTAATGCCTCGGTAAACATAACTTCTTGAGAAAAACGAGCGTACTGTGCAAACTACGAAATTAATTCGACCACTCACCATCTACCTTGGTTGGAGAGATTTTGAAATTTAGCCATAAACTGGAAAGGAGGGAGTAGTAAATTTTGTCTTGATTACTATTTGTGGCCTTGTATAGATGCAAAATGTATTTTTTATAGTAGCCTTGTATAAGTAAATAGAGGGAGTACTACCTCCATCCTGGTTTATTAGTCTCCTTTGTAATTTGTGCTAAATTTTGACCAAAGATTTAACTAACAAAATGTTGATGCATGTCAACAAAAATTATATTTTTGGATTCATATTTGAACATAGTTTTCAGTGATATAATTTTTAATAACATGCGTAAACATTTTGTTACTTAAATCTGTGGTCAAAATTTGACACGGATTACAATGGGGACCAATAAACTAGGACGGAGGTAGTACTAACCAAAGTACGTAGTAGGGACGAGGAGTAAATGGAGGGAGTAGTAAAATTTTCTCCTCGTGCTACGAGCCACCGCGCGCGTGGGCGAGGGAGCGGGCGTAAAGGCGTACAATAGTACTCCTAGTAACCTTCACCTCATCCTGCGAGCCACTGCGCCCGTGGGTGGGGGAGACGGCGTACTAAGCAAGTTTCTCCTCGTTCTGTGAGTTGACGGGACACATCAAAAGTACTCCAGTGTATAGAGCCTTGCCTCTAAGGTAGGCCCCACATGGTTTGCCTCTTTTTTTAATTTAACATAACACGTCAAGTCGCAATTTGTTTGTTCACTCGTGGTAGACGATCCTCCCTCCACCAAGTGGACAACCAGTACACGTGCCAAATTACCACGTGGGCTGCATTTTTCATACGGAAATGAGCTCCACCGTGTACCCGCGTGGGTGTGGTTGGGAAAGATACGGGAGTACGTGCACCGTGCGTGCACCTCTTCTCTTCGTGCACGTCCCCCACCTACGTGGGTGTGTGTGAGAGAGATACAAACCTAGACATAATCCGACGTCCATCCCCATGCCTCCACCCAGTCCGACCACCAGTCACCACCATGGCACCACGCCCCACTCCTCCTCACCTTATCTCTCATATTTCTCCCTCCATTTTTATATACAAGGGGCCACTATCAAAATTACAATTTGCAGATGTACAAGGCCACTAACACTAATCGATGCAATATTAATGGTGTTTGCCTCGTGGTAGCAAAGGAGGACATTAATTATCCCTTGCATGCATGCGGGAGTTTGTAAAAAAATGCATCTTGATGTTCCGTGAAATGCACGGGCATCTTGCTAGTCCATGAAAACAACACATGGAAAAATTCCACGGCGAACGAGGGATTTGAATCTGTTGGGGGGGGGGGGCTGTTTGGATCTTGCCCGGGGTAGCCAAAATATTGGCGACCCTTTTGTCCACCAGTGCCTTTGCCACCGATGAACGAGGAACGGCTCGGGTGCTCATGCTGTCACGCATCCTCCAGCGCGCACGTTGGAGACGAGCTCGCACGAGGTGTGTTTTTTTGTCCCACAACACCGCCTGAGCCGCCCGCAGACCGACCGGCGACCAGCAAATTACACCATCCAACCGTAGCCACACACATTATGACAGCAACTCAACCAACCGGACGAATTTCACACAAACACGTAGACAAACTGATATTTCATATAAACAACGACGAAAATCATATAAAATACCGGATTTTCACACAAACATGACGGATTTCATTACATTCAAATGAACTACGCGGTGCTAGTTCTGGACAGCACAGGTATGTAATACCTAGCCTAAATGATCGCCCACCGATCGATTTGTGTTCCTCATGTCCGGTAGCACGATCACAAGACTGCCGGGAGCCCAGAGGTATATGCTTCAGTGCACAGGACGGCTCGCTTCCCCACTGCCCAACTGATATCATTGGTTGGTGCCGAAGATGATGGTGGCCGGCACCGGTTCGAATTCATCACCGTCCACTACTTCGCCATGGCCGGCACCGGCTCGGGTTCATACTAACATTGACCTCTTCCGTGGAGCCCATGCAGGGTCGACGAAGGTCCACGCAACAAAAGGATCCGGCAAGACACCTACTGCGTACGCCGGCGTCGCCTCTGCGGTGGCCTTCATGGGACCCAAGCGGCGGCGGCCTCCCGTGTTCTACTTCTCCTCGATGATGGCGGCGGACGCGGAGGCGCTGGCCACCGACTCGTTGCTCTCCGCGCACCCGGCTTCTGTCGCTGCTTGCATGGCGCGGCCGCCGGCATGGGAGTCTCGACCACAGAAACGGGAGATGCGGTACAAGGCGGCGGCGTGGACGGCAGCAACGACGCATGTGCGCCGCTCCTTGTCGAGCTGGCCTGGAGCGGCAAGTTGTTGAACCGCACGCCGGCTTGGGGCGGCAACTGGCTCCATCGGGCGAGGGGAGGGAGGTGGATCAGCGAGCTGCATAGCTCGTATCCAGCGGGCTACCCAGCCGGCTTGGATGCGGAATAACTACTCTTCATAAGCCATTGTAAGATTGGACAAAATGGTGGAGGAGATAGGGGAGCGGCGGAGGTGTGCGATTCTTGGCCGGCATTTGGCCTCGATTAAATAGGAGATTAAATAGACGGCGGACGGGAGGAGCTCGGCCGGCGTTGCATTTAACGCCGGCCCGGTCATGAACAGACGTGTGTCCAGAGTGGGTTTCTCGGCTTCCACACGGGCGGGTTTCATGGAGGCGTTTGAATGCGGCACGGAGGCGTGTTCAGCCGGCCGTGCCACGACTGGCGCCCTCGACTCTGACCTAGGACACTGCGTCGTTCTTCCACTGATGTGTGGGCTCTTTGGGTGCATGGCATGCATGTCAGTGACCCAACACAGGCAGCGCACAGCAGAGGAACCTTTGGTGGGCCAGGGCGGTCAGAAGCGGGCATTTCATAAACCGATGATTGTTCATTGAGTGTGATGTCATCTTTTTCATGTAGTTAAGCCTACTATGTTGATAGCCCGCTCGATACGTTGTGATTCATAAAGACCGATGCAAACATCAATGTTCTTCTTATCACAGATAAGATTGATTAATACCCGTAACAATCCATATCCTTAACAAACGGTGCATGCACGTATAGGTTGAGCGTGTGTCTTGCATCGTGTGCTGTGTGCATGCAGGCGTGCTAGTGTTGCGTGCGTTCAAGGGTGCGTTTCAGTGTTGCATTCATGGATGCGTACGTGCGTGTGTTCGTGAGTGCATGTGTACGTGTCAGTGTTGCACGCCAGCATGCGTGTGTGTGTACGTTATTTGTACGTGTCAGTGTTGCACGCCTACATGCGTGCGTGTCTTGCGTGTGTGCATGTGTACGTGCGGGGTGAGGCTACATGTCAGTCGACTGACTTTTTCATCTCTGGTCATTAGATTTTCCAGCCGTTGGATACGAAATCAAGGGCCTCCA
>NC_041387.1:301045579-301086078 GCF_002162155.2 Triticum dicoccoides
AATGAACGCCCCCCCCAACCGCTGGTGACTGCCACCAGAGGTCTCACGACTTCGAATACCCACCGACCACTAGTTTATTACCATTTATGTCCTTCATATACACGCTGACGGGTGGGCCCTATGGTAATGTGCGCTGCTGAATGTGGACCGTTTGACTGGTCAATTGATCGTGTTATCAACAAATTACGGAGCTGTATGGTGAGCCAGTGACCGTATGATCACCCTAAAATGTACTCCTATTTTATTAACACAGTACAGACTCAAACTACCATTTCTTTCTTTCGTATACGGGCTGACAGGTGGGCCCCACGGTTACGCGCCCCGATGGTGCAACACTAGTTGTGCCGTTTGACTGGTCAATTGATTGTGTCATCAACAAAATATGGAGTTGTACGGGTGAGCCAGTGACAGTATAATCATGACATGTATTTTTTTAACACGGTACAGACGCAAGGGCTCATATATACGCGCAAGCACTCACCGCTATAAGCGCACACACGCGAACCCTACCCCTATGAGCACCTTCGAGAGAGTGGGCCAGCATATATGATCTTGAGATTTTACGAAGTCACCATAGGTGCCTCGTAGTCGAGTGGAACGTCTCCTCCCACTAAACGTACATCGCTGAAAAATGCTGAAATTAACACAAGATAAATGCGAGCACCAGGACTTTAACCTTCGTGGGCTCGAGAAACCACTGTCCTCTAACCATCCAACCACATGTTGGTTAGCACGACAAAATGTATGTGGTGACCGTGATGAGCTTATTCTGAAGTCCAGTGACCATATCGTGCTTTCGCTTCAAATACAATGACCGTAAGTGTCGTCAACAAAATACGGAGCACGCATCAAATGCAAAGTCCGTCAGTGTCATCAACAAAATATGGAGACATATCGTGAGCTAGATACCGTTGTACTATTGTATATGCTTATTTTCTTAGTGGCCGATTGCGTTTGTGGTGTGGTGGGCACATCATTTCTAGTTGTGGTGGGTCAACATGAAGACTCATGGATCGGTTCCATCCTGCGCCACATATAGGTTGGACCGAGACGTGTTATATGGAGACCCATGTGGAGGACTCGGCGTACAACACGAAGCTACCAGAGTCACGGAGGACTCTATCCCCACTGGTGATAAGCCGACTATATATGATTTGTAACCCTAGGCCCTTAGTATGTTATACAAGCTTGGGGGCTAGTTCATCGATAGTATACACACACGCACAATGCCTGGTATTCACGTGTACTTTGTACACACCCCTATCACTAATATACAGTACCAGGAGAAGGCTCTTTCTTCAACTACAAGGGTCTGATCCGAACTAGGGTAAAACTTTTCCTCGTATTACCATCCAGCCAAACAGCCAGGGATATCCTACCGAATGATACGATGAAATCATATCTGCCAACTACTATTAGAGAGGTGTCTCGGGGGGCAATGTGTGCAAGAGAGGCCTAAAGACAATGTGCGTGCGGGAGACACGTAGGCACATATATGTGCGTATAGAGGGCTGGGAGAGGCCGTGCATGTGTATATATGCATGTGAGAGAAATAGTGTTTTCCAACTGAGACTAGTGAAAAGAGTGGTACATAGTAGTCAGAAAGAGAGAGAGATAAACAGAGAGAGCATGTGCATGAGAGACCCCGACACCCTGAGAGAGATTGTGAGCATGTGTGAAAGAGAAATGCCGATGCATATAAAGTGTGTGCACTTATGCGTTAGATAGAGAGATATATAACGCGTTTGTGAGAACGGGGCGAGGCATAGTGCATCTACGTGTAAAAGGCGGTTCTACGCATTAAATTAAAATATAAATGGCATTATTATTTTTGCATGAGATCATGAATTTGGCAAAATTGCGTATGGACGAAAATCGGTCTATCAGACACCCATACTCTATTGAATTCTAGCATGTGCATGTGTTTATTTCATATTATCAGTCCATAGAGTGAGAGCGGTTTGAAATACAGGCAATGGATGCTTTTGCAATTCATATATAAACATTAATTAGTGCACTCCATGTTGTTAGTGTGAAGCACTTTATACGTTTGGCACTTGCATGGATACATTCCAAATTGCTAGCTACGAAATAAAATACATGTCAAATTCAACATAAACGGGGTTTCGAAGATTCGAATTCATAGGAAGTGCATTCATCTAATTGAACCCGAGATAATGGCATTTGTAAATTAGATGTAAAAGGGGGCATCAATCTTTGTTGTGAGTTTGAACATGCTATATATATTCATACGCATATCTAACTTTTTTTGTAACCAAGGAGATTATACCTGGAACCATGCATGAACTGAGGTAAGTTTCATATTTTTTAATATATACTCGTGTACAATGTATATTAAAATGTACCCCCCTCCATTCCAAAATAATCGTAGCTTTAGGATTTTCAAGAGTAAAGATTTGTGAAGTTTGATAAATCCTGAAAGTTCAATTCAAGAGAACCGAAAACGTTAATGCTTGTGCTCCCAAATATTGAACGAAGCGCCAAATAGGCCTTTGGTCACCCGAAACCGCGCGAGACTAATGTTTTGGTGGTAGGAAATTACTGTCCTGACTCTGGCCCGTGTAGCCTATCGGCCCGATGTCCAAAGGTCTAAAAACTGGGGTAGTTTTGTAACTTCACAAAGACGCCAGTCTCGACCGCCTCCTAGAAGCATTCATACGCCGTGGGCGCCTAAACACCCATGCACTCAGCCTAAATCTATCCCGCCCACATTTGGGACACCTGACATGACTGTCCTACCCCCAACCCGCAATATGTCCGAAATTTTAGATTGGGGCAAAGTTTGTAACTTTCCCCAAATTTCAAACAAGCGCGTCTCAAACCGAAACATTGTTCCCCCTTAGTTCCCCGCCTCCCTCCGTTTCCCCATTCATACTCCGTGGGCGCGAAAACACCCTCTCCACCAACCGCGAAACCCCAGCCTCCTCCGTCCTCCACCCCATAGCGGCCAATCCACCGCCGCCCTCCTCCATCACGCCGGAGCCGGTACCCCGACGTCGTCATCCAACGCAACCGCAACTGCAACGCCCTCAAGGACTTAGCAGCTGAAGCCGAGGCAGAGCTGCCTCCACGACTTCGACGCCGACGTGCGCCGTACCAGAACCACTCCGACCACGCCGTCTGCGCCTCACTGCTGCGGCTCCACTGTCGCAACCGTCCACCGCACTGGAGCTGTTCCTGCTACACCGTCGTTCGCCGCCTCGGATCTGCTTCCCCGCCGTCGACAGACGGCCACCGCACCACACTCAACAACTTGGCCATGGGTTCGTCCAAGGCTGCACCGTCCTCCACAACTTCTGGTTTCCAGCGAACAACAAGATCATCAGAAAAACAGAAGGAGGACGCAGCACTGCCAGCAGAAAGAGGTACTCCTCTTCCCTTATTCATGCAAATCTTATGTCTCCGCTCACACCGTATTCATCCCACGAAAGAAACTAGTTGAGCGCTTCTTACTGCATCTTCTTCGTGATACTAAAAGCACAAGGTTTCCTCCCTTTTAGTATTTCACCTTTGCTAGAGGTCAGTAGCCCGCCTTGATTTCAATTCAGGGTCAGTCGAACCGCAATTAAAAGAAGCAGCACCCGCTTAGGCGCGCAGAGCACCTAGTCCGCATGTTCCTCGGGGAAGCGGCGCATCGGTGTCTATCATAGGGGTGTGGGGTGCAGGAGCTGCTTGCGCCCGATCTGGAGGTCGGCGGGGCTTGAATGGATGGCCGGGGGGGTGGTGCCAAGCACGGCGGTGCGGTGAGGTCGAGAGGAGGGCGCAGGTAGGGGAGGAATACTGGGCCGATGATCGTTGGTGTTTCTAGGAAGATCGTCAACACTGACTAGATGGAGGTAGATGAAGGCGATCTGCCCGTTCTTTGTACATCGGACGGTGCAGAAAAAAATGGACTGACCTATTTGCTTTTAGTCAACTGTTATTTTCATAGAATCCTCTAGTAATTGAGTGTGCCATGCATGTTGTAGAGCTATCATATGTCTCCCGTCATTTATTTCTCACCGACCTGTTATCTGCTACCTTGACACTGTACTAATTGTGCAGACACTTCACCCATACTCACACTATTGTTTTTTTATGCATGGGTATTTCAGACTCTGACATAGTGTTGATGAATGCATAAAAGAAAAGACAGAAGTCGCTCCAGTGTAATTCGAAGATAAGCAGTAAGTGTTTCAGCGCTCTAATGGGTGCAGTGTCAGCAGTTGGAGACAGTAAACGTAGCTCTGAAGTTGATGATCTCAATTGCCACACACAACCATCCCAGGTGCTTGCATTAACTTCGCGCTGTCAAATGTGGTTGCATGTTGCATATGGTGTCTAGCTTGTATTGCTTCCAATTTGGTTAAATTGCATCTGCTTACTTTACACATTATACCTTTGATAATGGCATGCCTTCCTGTTTTTTGATACATACTACATATGTCTATTAACCATGTTTGTACATCAAACTAATGCTCTTTTGTATCCCTCGTCAATCACTTATGATGATACAGTCACCCGGGTGGGTTACTGTGAGACGCCCTACTCGTTTAAAGAGTGAAGTGTCATCCTCCCCACATGATTCTCAAGAAACAGCAAGGCTAAATGAACATAGTCAACGTAGCTCTCTAGTTGATCACCGCAATTCCCCCACACCACCATCACAGGTGCTTGCTCTTACTTGGCAGTGTGATATGTGGTTGCATGTTGCATATGGTGTCTACCTTGTAATGCTTCTAATTAGGGTAAATTGCATCTGCTTAGTTAACACATTATACCTGTGAATATGACATGCCTTCCTATTTTTGGTACATACTACATCTTTCTATTAACCATGTTCTTACATCAAACTACTTATCTTGTGTATCCCTCATCAATGCTCCTAATTTGTTAAATTGCATCTCCTTAGCTTACACATTATACATGTGAATATGACACGCCTTCCTGATTTTGGTACATACTACATCTACCTATCACACCATGTTCTTACATCAAACTACTGTTCTTGTGTATCTCGCGTCTATCGCTTATGATGAGACATTCACTCGTGTGGGTTAATATGAGATGCAATACTCTTATAAAGAATGCAATTTCATCCTCTCCACATGATTCTCAAGAAACAGCAAGCCTAGATGAAGATATTGAACGTTGCTCTGTACCTGAAGACAGCACTTCCCCTACACCGCTATCACAGGTGCTTGCTCCAACTTCGCAGTGTGATATGTGGTTGCATGTTGCATACGGTGTCTAGCTTGTAATGCTTCTAATTAGGGTAAAGTGCATCTGCTTAGTTTACACACTATACCTGTGAATATGACATGCCTTCCTATTTTTGGTACACACTACATCTATGTGTTAACCTTGTTCTTACATGAAACTACCTCTCTTCTGTATCCTGCATCACTCACTTACGATGAGTCACCTTTATTCGTTGCATATTGCATATTATTTCTAGCATGTTGCCATGTATTGCTTCTAATTTGGTCAAATACATTTGTTAGGGCACCCTTTTAATTTGGCAGAGTGATATTGGTTCCATCTTTCATATGATTTCTAGCTTGCATTGATTCTAACAAGTTCAAGCACCTTGTGCTTAGTTTACACTTTATACATCATACATGTCAATATGTCACGCCGTCCTGTTTTTCATACATATTCCATCCTCCTATCATGCGGCTGCCTTACATGAAAGTAGTGTTCGTCAGTATCATGCATCAATAAGTTCTGAAGAGCAAATTTTATTCCTTTTTCTTGTGGGTTTGACTTGACAAGGCAAAATCAAGAAAGAGGAAGGAAAAGAGTAAGGAAGGCGATGATGGTGGTCCTCTGCAGCAACATAAACGGAGCATCGGTACTGATTCTCCTTGTACTGATAGTGCAATCCATGGTCGAAGTCTCCGCTCCCCTACTCCACCATCCAAGGTGCTTGCTCTAACTTGGAAGTGTGATATCTGGTTGCATGTTCCATATGGTGTCTAGCTCGTATGGCTCCTAATTAGTGTAAACTTCATCTGCTTAGCTTACACATGATACATGTGAATATGACATGCTTTCCTGTTTTTGGTACATACTATATATGTCTATCACACCATGTTCTTACATGAAACTACTCTTCTTGTGCGTCCTGCATCAGTCACTTATGATGGGACACCTTTAAGTTGGCAGTGTGATATTGGTTTGCGTCTTGAATATGATTTCTAGCATGTATTTCTTCTAGTTTGATGAACGCCACCTATGACGAGACAGTTTTAACTTGGTAGAGTGATATTGATTGCACCTTCCATATGGTGTCTTGCAGTGTTTCTAATTTGTTGAAGTGCCTTCTGCTTAGGTACCATATCATAGGTGTGAATATGTCAAGCCGTCCATTTTTTCGTACATACTCCATCCTCGTATCATGACTTTGCCTTTCATCAGAGTAGTGTTCGTCAGTATCATGCATGAATGAGTTCTGAAGAGCGAATGATATTCCTTTTTCTTGTCGGTATGACCTCACAATGCAAAATCAATAAAGCTGAAGGAAATTGGCAAGGCATTGGATGATGGTGGTCCATCCGGGCAACTGAAATGGAGGTTCTCTACAGATTCTACTCCGCCATCCTCCCAACAAGATTCGCAAGACAACGCAAGGCTAGACAGTCAATGTAGCTGTGTAGATGATGAGCACATCTCCCCTACTCCACCATCATAGGTGCTTGCTCTAACTTGGCACTATTATATGTGGTTGCATGTTGCATATGATGTCTAGCTTTTATTGGTTCTAACTTTGTTGAATTGCATCTGCTTACTTTACACATAATGCCTGTGAATATGACATGTGTTCCTGTTTCTACATCAGACTACTATTCTTGCATATCCCGCATCAGTCACTTATGATAAGGCACCTTTAAGTCGCCACTGTGATATTGGTTGTGTCTTGCATATGATTTCTAGCATATACTACTTCTAATTTGTTGAAACGCCATACAGTTTGAACTTGGCAGAGTGATATTGGTTGCATCTTTCATATGGTGTCTAGCTTGCAGTGCTTCTAATTTGTTGAAATGCCTTCTGCTTAGTTACCACATCATAGGTGTGAATATGTCACACCATCATGTTTTTCATACATATTCCATCCTTGCATCATGTGTTTGCCTTTCATCCGAGTAGTGTTCATCAGTATCATGCATGAATGAGTTCTTAAGAGCGAATTTTATTCCTTTTTCTTATCGGTTTGACTTCACAATGCAAAATCATTATAGCTGAAGGAAATTAGTCCGGCAATGGATGATGGTGGTCCTTTGGAGCAACTCAAACAGGGGGTCTCTACAGATTCTACTCCGCCATCCTCCCAACAAGATTCGCAAGACAACACAAGGCTGGACAGTCAACGTAGCTATGTAGATGATGAGCACATCTCCCCTACTCCACCATCATAGGTGCTTGCTCTAACTTGACACTATTATAAGTTGTTGCATGTTGCGTATGATGTCTAGCTTGTATTGCTTCTAACTTGAATTGCATCTGCTTACTTTACACATAATGCCTGTGAATATGACATGTGTTCCTGTTTCTAGAACATACGTGTACATGATGAGCACATCTCCCCTACTCCACCATCACAGGTGCTTGCTCTTACTTGGAACTGTTATACATGGTTGCACTTTCCGTATGATGTCTACTTTGTATTGCTTCTGATTATGTAGAATTGCATCTGCGTAGCTTACAACTTATACCTGCAACGATCACTTAGCCATAAGACACATTTAACTTGGGACTGTGATGTAGGTTGCATCTTGCATTGTCTTCTAGCTTGTACTGCTTCTAATTTCTTGAAATGGCACTTACGACGAGATACTTTTTACCTGATAGAGTGATATTGGTTGCATGTTCATATGGTGCCTAGCTTTCATTTCTTCTAATTTTGTTGAAATTCCTTCCGCTTACTGTTTTTTCATACATATTCCATCGTCCTATCGTACGTGTGAATATGAAACGTTGTCTTTTTTTGTATATATTCCGTCTTCCTATCCTGCGCTTGCCTTACATCAAAGTACTGTTTGTCTGTATCATGCATCAACCAGTTAAGCAGAGCTAATTTTATTCATATTCTTGTGGTTTTGACTTCATAAGGCAATATCAGAAAATAGGAAGTAAAAGAGTAAGTTAGGGGATGTTGGTGGTACTTCGCACCGACGCAAACAGAGACTCTCTAGATTTGCCACTGCTACTGCTAATGAAGTTGAAGTCCCAAGTCTACATGATGAGTTCATCTCCCACACTCCACGATCGCAGGTGCTTGCTCTAAGTTGACAGTGTGATAATTGGTTTCATGTTGCATATGTTGTCTAGCCTGTATTTCTTCTATTTTGATTAAATTGCACCTGCTAAGTTTATACGTTATACATGTGCATATGACATGGCTTTCTGTTTCTAGAATACACTACATCTATCTATTATACCATGTTCTTACATCAAAGTACTGCTGTTGTGTATCCCGCATCAGTAACTCATGATTGGACACTTTTAACATGGCAGTCTGATAGTGGTTGCATGTTGCATTGATTTCTACATTGTACTACTTCTAAATTTTCGGATTGCCACTTATGACAAGACACTTTTAACTTGGCAGAGTAATATTGGTTGCATCTTTTATATGGTGTCTAGCTTGCATTACTTCTATTTTCTTGAAAATCATTCTGAGTAGTTTGCACATCGTAGCTGTGAATATGTCATGTCGTCCTATTTTTCTTACATATTCCATCCTCATACGGTTGTCTTACATCAAAGTATTGCTTGTCTGTATCATGCATCAATGAGTTCTGAAGAGTGATTTTATTCTTTTGTGTTGTGGGTACAGCTTGACATGGCAAAGTCAAAAAAGAGCAAGGAAAATAATATAGTAGGGAGTGCTGTTACTCGTCGGGTGAAACGGAAAAGGATCTGCCGTCGAGATTCTGCTGGTACTTATAGTACAGTAGAAGGTCCAAGTCCACCGGCTAAATCTACAAACACAGTATCACCTGCTCCACCAGCTGCAGCATCCGCTTCAACTGTACAAGCATGTCAACCAGTTACTCGTTCGTTTGCTCCGGAACTGGCCAGTTCCCAAGCTGCCTTCACACCTAACACTACTTCCGAAGCACTGCTGACACAACAGGACTTAGCAAGATCAGATGAACCTCATGAGCATCAACACCAAGATGGTACCTGACCGAGTCAAGTTGCAGTTGCATGCTCCTTTATATGTACTCTCACAGTTTGATGTACACTAACACTTTCCATATTCGTTATTGAACTAGCACCACGGCGCAAGTGGAAACAGACATCAGGGATAATGCTTGACAGATTAACAAAATCTAAAGGAGGAAGAATGGAGATCCATTTTGAGGCAGGTTTAAAAAGGCCACGTGATGCTATAGAGTCAGCCAAGTTAGTATCAGAGGAAGTCGTTGCCGTTAGGTGTCATGCGCGTATCCTCCCAACGGGGATCCAGTACAGGAATGAGAAAGACAATACCCAGTTTAACACCTTCCTTGACCATTCATCCGTAAGTAATGTTATTCACGCGATTAGTAATATTGTCTTGCTCTGTCCCATACTTTCTAGCTTCCTCCTAATAAGACTCACATTCTTTTTTCAACAGATGAGGTTCAAGTTGGATCCGAAAGATGATGCAACTAAACAAGCATGCACTCATGTTTTTCAGTCTGCTCTGCGACAGTATCGATACCACCTTAGAAAATCTCACTTTGAAGGCAAGGCTAACAATGAAATCGCCCAAACATCTCCAATGGAATATATTACAGATGAAGACTGGACAGCCCTCGTTAAACACTGGTCTGATCCAAAGTATCAGGTAGGCTATATGTATTTGATCAGACCACATATTGAACTTGTATTTATGTATGTGCCTTACAAGTGTATCTTCTTCTAGGCTAACTGTTTGAAGAACAAAACCAACCGTTCTAAAGTGAAATTCCAACAAACAACAGGATCTCGTAGCTATATTGCACACTGCGAGGCTCTTGTAAATAGCTGCTACTTCCTTCTTTTTTTTGTGCCATATTATCGTATCTATATTGACTTGTTCCAAATACAAAGGAAAGCCCGTGCGGACCAAAAAGAACCTGAACCGAATGCAGTGCAAATCTTCAAGGATTGCCACACCAGCAAGATGAAGGGCATGAGCACACCAGTTCAAGCCGTTGTTGTAATTCCTTACTCTCCTCCTTGAACTGATTGGTACTATGATGTGTTCATTTAACTACTTGGTTTGCAGCCAATGTCAGTTACTCTGTTCACTTTTATACACAGTTGTCTTAACGTATCATTTCACCTTACATGGTTTAAAAGAGATGAAGGATATTCTTTTGGTCTTGATCTGTAATCTAGTTGTTATGTTCACGTGCGCACACAATGATAAAATAGCCTGTTTGTTTTATATCTGTTTGCCCATGATATGAATGATGTCATACTATGTTCATCCTACTTTAAGCCATGTCTCTTTATCCTTAGATGTCAACGAATGTGAGGAAATAGACAATACAGTAGGCATGCTACATGGACATATGTTCCGAAAGTGATTTTATTATGTAGTTGGCACTACAATACATGCTAATGTATTACAATAGTTCACCAAAATAAGTTATGTCTAAACATTTAACCTACTTTGTTTGTTTTTGTCTCATTAGTAACTCACTGGTACACTAATCTACAAGTTCAAACTTTCAGGAAGCTATGGAACAAATGATTGAACAGCCACAACCACCTGAAGGTGACGAGGCTACTACAGGCACAATGTCACCTCTTGCTGCAGTGCGTCAGTATCTCTCCACTAACAGTGCAAAAAGCTCCTTCCCGTGTAATTCTGGGTTGGTTGTCAAGGTAACCTCGTCCAAACCGCCTACTGAACAAAATCTTCCTACTAGACAGAGTGATATATCTATGCTCCAGACACAAGTCCAATCCCTAATGGACGTTGTTTCGGAAACAAGAATAGTGGTTGAGAAATGTCGTCAAATATGAATGGTTTTGAAACCGGACTATCAGACATTCACTTCGTTGTTGAAGAGCAATGGCGGAAAAGGTGGAGATCGTGCTGCTCCATCAGATTCTACAGCCCGAAACATTAGCACTCAGGTCAAATGATATGTGCTTCTATACATCTGATGGTGCTTTTATCTGGAAGGACTGTAAACTTTATGCCAACAGGACTTTTGTTGTATGATTGGAATTTTTTTTGTGATACAACATTTATGATGCTGCCACAGGCTGCAGTAATTATGACGCTATTTTTGTATAGTGTAGGTTTATCTTAGTAATGTATTCCGACGAAAGCTTCGTAGGAGCCCAACATGCCAACATTCATCGGGCCCATTCCAATTGGGCTAAAAACGACTACGGGCCGAAATTGGCATGTAGCCCACTAAAAATATCTGGGCTTAAATTAGCATTAGCTTTCAAATTTTTCTGGTAGGCCTGTGCCCATAGTGGGCCTTTAACAGGCCTAAACATAATTTGGGCCCTCAGTAAAAATAGGCCGTTTACAGGTGTAAATATCTCGAGCCCATAAAAAACATGGGCCTTTAATAGACCGAAAGTGAGATTGGGCCCTGATTGTGCCAAATAACCCACTGGACTTAGCAGGCTGAAATGGTGGCCCATTTACGATGCGGATATTTGACAGGCCGAAATTCGGACGGGCCGTAAATGCGCCGACCTAATACACGGGCCTTTAACAGGCCAGAACTTCGCTCGGGCTAGATTATCGTCATTTTTATATGGGCCGTTAATGGGCCCGATATGACGTTGGGCCACATATGGCCCATGGTTTACGTCCAGCGTTAACAGGCCGAAAATGACAACAGGCCAAAAGTGGCCCAAATCTATAGTGGGCCTCTAACAGGCCGAATGACAGACATGGCCGAGTATGACCCAAATCCTTCACGGTCGTTTATGGGCCGAAAGTTTTGATGGCCTGTAAATGGGCCCAAATGAAGCCGGACCTTTAACAGGCCGGAAATACACAGGGCCGTAATTCGTCCCAATTACTTAGCGGACTGTTAACGGGCCAGAAGTGACCATGGGCCGCATTGATGACAAGTTTAGACCAGGCCGTTGATGGGCCGATTTGATGGAGAATGTTGGGCCTTTAGCTGGGCTGGCCCATTATGGTCTGCAGAATCTTGTGGGCCTTTAATTGGGCCAGCCCATAGTGGTCCGCAAAATCTTGCGGGCCTTTAGCTGGGCCGGCCCATTATGGCCCGCTAAATTTTGTGGGCCTTTAGCTGGGCCAGCCCATTATGGTCCGCTAAATCTTATGGGCCTTTGGTTGGGCCGGCCCATTTAAACTTTGTGGGCCACTTTTGGGCCGGTCCACATGTCAACATATCATAGGCCCATCTCGACCATTGGATGAGTGACACATGTGCCAACGCGGAGCTGACACGTGGATCCGTCGGCCAATGAGAATTTTACACGTGGAAAATCGGCATTGGTCGTGGTTGTTAACGGGTTATCGAATCCAAAATCCGCCCCGATAGCTTAACGGTGTTCCGCTACGGTGGATGCCACGTGTCGATCACCCTTGACGAAAGCACTTCTGTGACGCGCGATCTATCATCATGGAAATGGACACTTCCGTGATGATAATTTTGGTAATGTCTTGGAACACTTCTACGACAGCACATGTATGACTATCTTGATTCTATTATAAATTTGTCATGGATGTACATGCATGACAAAAAACGCGACCTACTGTGACAAACACGTATCATCACGGAAGTGTATTTTTTTTGTAGTGATAGTTTTGGTCATCGTTGCAATTAATAGGAAGTAATAAATAAAGAGAGGTTTTCACATATAAATATACTATCTTGGAGATCTTTTATGATTGTGAGCACTCATTAAAATATGACATGCTAAAAAGTTGATGTTGGACAAGGAAGACAACATATTGGGTTTTGTTTTCTTATATCCGAAATAAATTATATTGTCATGGATCATCCAACATGTTGAGCTTGCCTATCTCCCTCATGCTAGCCAAATTCCTTGCACCAAGTAGAGATACTACTTGTGCTTCAAGACATCCCTAAAACCAGTTTTGCCATGAGAGTCCACCATACCTGCCTATGGATTGAGTAAGATCCTTCAACTAAGTTGTCATCAGTGCAAGCAATAAAAATTGCTCTCTAAATATGTATGACTTATTAGTGTGATGAAAATAAGCTTTATACGAGCTTGTGATATGGAAGAAATAAAAGCGACGGACTACATAATAAAGGTCCCTACCACAAGTGGCAATATAAAGTGACGTTCTTTTGCATTAAGATTTTGTGCATCCAATCCTAAAAGCGCATGACAACCTCTGCTTCCCTCTGGGAAGGGCCTATCTTTTATTTTTTGTCTTCTACCTTATACAAGAGTCAAGGTGATCTTCACCTTTCTTTTTTACACTTTATCCTTTGGCAAGCACTATGTGTTGGAAAGATCCTGATATATATATCCAATTGGATGTGGGTTTTCATAAAGCATTATTGTTGACATTACCCTTGAGGTAAAAGGATCGGAGGCAAAACTATTAGCCCCTATCTTTGTCTATGTCCGATTGAAACTTCATACCCATAAGTATTGCGTGAGTGTTAGCAATTGTGAAAGACTAAATGATAGTTGAGTATGTGGAATTGTTGAAAAGCTCTTATATTGACTCTTTCCGATGTTATGATAAATTGCAATTGCTACAATGACTGAGATTATAGTTTGCTAGTTTTCAATGAAATTTCGGATTCATACTTTACAATGTGAACAGATTGTTACTTTAGCATAAGAAATCATATGACAATATATATATGTATATATATATATTGTTGTTCCAAGAATGATCATGATGCCCTCATGTCCGTATTTTATTTTATCAACACCTCTATCTCTAAACATGTGGACATATTTTTCGATATCGGCTTCCGCTTGAGGACAAGCAGGGTCTAAGCTTGGGGGAGTTGATACGTCCATCTTGCATCATGCTTTTATATCAATATTTATTGCATTATGCTCTGTTACTACACATTATGTCACAATACTTATGCCTTTTCTCTCTTATTTTACAAGGTTTACATGAAGAGGGAGAATTTTGACAGCTGGAATTCTGGGCTGGAAAAGGAGCAAATATTAGAGACCTATTCTGCACAACTCCAAAAGTCCTGAAACTCCATGAAAGTCAGTTTTGGAATATATTATAAATATTGGGCGAAGAAAGCACCAGAGGGGGGCGTCCCACCATCCATGAGGGTGGAGGGTGAGGGAGTCCTGGATTAGGGGGTGTCCGGATGGCCGGACTATGACCTTTGGCCGGACTCCCGGACTATGAAGATACAAGATTAAAGACTCCATCCCGTGTACGAATGGGACTTTCCTTGGCGTGGAAGGCAAGCTTGGCGATACGATATGAAGATCTCCTCCCATTGTAACCGACTCTGTGTAACCCTAGCCCTCTCCGGAGTCTATATAAACCGGAGAGTTTTAGTCCGTAGGACGAACAACAATCATACCATAGGCTAGATTCTAGGGTTTAGCCACTCCGATCTCGTGGTAGATCTACTCTTGTACTACCCATATCATCAATATTAATCAAGCAGGAGTAGGGTTTTACCTCCATCGAGAGGGCCCGAACCTGGGTAAAAACATCGTGTCCCTTGTCTCCTGTTACCATCCGCCTAGACGCACAGTTCGGGACCCCCTACCCGAGATCCGCCGGTTTTGACACCGACATTGGTGCTTTCATTGAGAGTTCCTCTGTGTCGTCACCTTTAGGCCCGATGGCTTCTTCGCTCGACAATCGCGATACGGTCCGGGATGAGACTTTTCTCCCCGGACAGATCTTCGTATTCGGCGGCTTCGCACTACGGGCTGACTCGTTCGGCCATCTGGAGTAGATCGAAAGCTACGCCCTGGCCGTCAGGTCAGGTTTGAAAGCTTAAACTACAAGGCCGACACCCGCGGAGACATGATCTTCGACGGATTCGAGCCACGACCGGCGTGCCGCACTGTCTCGATAGGCATGATCTAGCTCTGCCGCCGGACAGCGACCAGAGCGCCGCTCAGGTGTTCACTCGGACCATTAGTTCGGAGCCGACTGCGCTAGCCAGGGACGGACGGTTGGACGCTGCCCCAGGAGCCGCAATCTCTACGGCTATAGAGCCGAATACCAGCCAAGTCCTTTGCAAGGCCGGTAACTCCAAGGTGCCAGGCTCCGTTCCGGAGTCTGAATATTCTGCACCCCTTTCGATCGAACCCGATCGGGCTCCGATCACGGAGTTCACCGCCGCGGACGTCTTTCAGCACTCGCCCTTTGGCGATATCCTAAATTCGCTAAAGTCCCTCTCTTTGTCGAAAGAACCCCGGCCGGACTACGGTCGGGGTGGTTGGAATGTGGACGACGAAGTTCGAAACCCACCCACCACCCACTTGATAGCCACTATCGAAGATATAACCGACATGCTCGATCTCGACTCCGAAGATATCGACGGTAGGGATAAAGGAGACGATCAAGAACCAGAACCTATAGGGCTCCGAAAAACCACCTCATCTTACGATGTATGCATGGTGGACACATACAACAGAAACGATAACAAGGACCAAAAGGATGCGGCCAGGGATCGCTCCCCCGAAAAACAATCAAAGCGGCGGCGTAAGCGCAAGGCCAAGCCCCACCTCGACAAGGACCCATCCATAGAGCAGGTTGACTCAACGGACGATGAACATGCCGTCGAGCATCCGTCCAAGCAGGGCGGACAATCCGAACAACCAATCCCCGGGAAAGATAATGGCCCGGATGACCTCACACCAGATCCATCTATAGGCCAAGAAAGCAAGCTCCAATGAGTAATGCAACGCAAAAAATACCCGAGCATCGCGGCACGCCTAAATACAGGGGCACCGCACCCCCCCTATGTTTTACCGATGAGGTGCTGGATCATGAATTCCCAGCCGGATTCAAGCCAGTAAACATAGAAGCATACGACGGAACAACAGACCCTGGAGTCTGGATCGAGGACTACATCCACCACATAGATATGGCCAGAGGAGACGACCTCCATGCCATAAAATACTTACCCCTTAAGCTGAAAGGGCCAGCCCGGCATTGGCTTAAAAGCCTTCCCAAAAACACCATGGGAAGTTGGGCAGTGCTCGAGGATGCTTTTCGGGCAAATTTTCAAGGGACCTATGTCCGGCCCCCGGATGCAGATGATCTGAGTCATATAACTCAGCAGCCCGGAGAGTCAGCCCGGAAGCTCTGGAAAAGATTCCTTATCAAAAGGAATCAGATAGTCGACTGTCCGGACGCAAAGGCCCTAGCAGCTTTCAAACATAGCATCCGAGACGAATGGCTCGCCAGACACCTCGGCCAAGAAAAGCCGCGAATAATGGCCGCGTTAACAAGCCTCATGCCCCGCTTCTGTGCAGGAGAGGATAGCTGCTTGGCAAGAAGCAGCACCAGTGACCTGAATACGTCCGAACCTAGAGATGGGAACGGGAAGCCGCGTCGTAACAAAGAACCGCGCCGAATAAAGGACAACAGCCCGATGAGCACGGCAGTAAATGCCGGATTCAAAAGCTCTCGGCAAAATCAGAAAAAGCTGCCCCCCACAGACGATAGGGACGAGCTATCCAACCTCAACAAAATTTTGGACAAAATATGTCAAATCCACAGCACTCCGGGGAGACCTGCAAACCATACCCACAGAGATTGTTGGGTCTTTAAGTAGTCCGGCAAGCTCAACACCGAACTCAAGGGGCTCAACACACCAAGCAAAGAGGACGATGCACCCCACGAGCAGATCACCGGAGAACAAAAGAAGTTCCCACAAGAAGTCAAGACAGTAAATCTACTTCATGTGACGAAAGGGAAGAATACAATGACACCTACAACGACACGCGCCGTACAGCCAGCCCCGGAGGAGCAACCCCACTGGTTGTTACAACCAATCAACTTTGATCATCAGGATTACTCTAGAGGAGACCAGAACGCAGGCTGGACTGCCTTGGTCCTAAATCCAATCATTAACGGACTCCAATTTACTAACGTCCTTATGGACGGCGGCAGCGACTTGAACCTGTTGTATCAGGACTCAGTCCGCGAACTCGGGGTACACCCAGTCGCAATCCACCTAGACAACACTTCCTTTCAAGGAGTAATGCCAGGTTCGGATACCCCAAGTATGGGTTCCCTTACGTTAGAATTCACGATCGGATCACCCGAAAACTTCCGAAGCGAAAAGCTAACATTCCACATCGCCCCATTCGTAAGTTGCTATCAAGCGCTACTGGGACGTGAAGCTTTCGCCCGCTTTAACGCAATACCGCACTACGCATCCCTTACACTTAAAATGCCCGGTCCAAAGGGTATTATCTCATTACAAGGGAACATAAATTGACCCCCAAAGTACGGGCAGGGGTGCGGTTGCCTAGGCAGCCGCCCACAAATCCAGCCTTACTATCCCGGACACGCCTCGACGAGTCCGCCGTCAACATGCTTAAATTACCGCATACCCTAATGCAAGGGGCTCCGTGTGCTCACGCCCGGAGACAATACGGCCCAACTCTTGCTCCAACTATATTTTGTTTATTTTGATATAGATTTCCCGCACGCTTCTTTTTTCTCTTTCACTAAGTTCCTCTCTTTCGCAGACGAACATCGTGCTACACCCGCCCAGGATACGGCACGACGGAGACACAGGCGCAGACATGCAGCAGGGACCCGTTCCAAGGATTCTCTTTAGATTAAGACCCTGCCTGAACCTTTTTTACTGTCTCTTGTTGATAACATCCCTCGGTTTTCTCTATAGCCGAGGAGGAGGCTGGCGTCTTGGCATGTGGCCACGTCAGAATTTTTTTTGCACGTACCTGGACACTAGGGGCTTTTTTACCAAGGGCTCTATTTCGGCCCGTCTTCATAAAGACCGAACACCTTAGGGAGTGTTCGGCGTCGCGAGTTTGACCCTATATGCACCAGATCCGAATCATGTCTTTGGTCAAATGTTGGGTTTGCCCGGCTCCTGTGTTTTACTGCCTTACGTTCCGTTATATCGGCTAACGCGGCACCAGGAGAACTACTGCGATTGTGCCCCGGTTCGGCCGGGTGAGCGCCTCAGTAGAGAAAGCCGAAAACTGACTGTCATGATATAGCGAGAGACTGGTCAACCACTCGATGACTTTCGGAATCTTTAGGATTCCCCCGCATTAACGAATGGCCGCTTCCCGGTCAGGCACACTCGCACCCCGAATTCGGGTGAGCGCGGTGCCCCTAGGGGCTATTCAGTAGTCCCATTGTCAAACTCCTATGGCTAAGTGAAAGTGATAAAGCATTATAGTCCTGTTGCCTAGTTCGCCGCGCTACCACCTCCTTTATAGGACCAAGACGTTGGATTAAGTGTGAACAGACGCCTTTTTGCGAACACCCCTGCATTCTATGCATGGGGGCTGAAGCCAACGACTGCCATCTTTCAGTTTACATACAAATATATACATTAAATGGCCGCACAGGAGGTATCATGGTTCTTGCAAGCACAAGTATAAAAAATCTTTTTTCATAAAAACACAATTCGTCTTACAAATAGTATAAGCTATTCGAACACAGCATCCTTCGAGCATTGCGACTCTATTATACGAGCGCCAGGAAGAACTTCCTCAAAATAGTGCTTGGTAGGTACTCGGCTTTCGTCCGAATCTTGGGACACAACAATACTGGCCTTCATATCTGCCCAGTATGTCTTGACATGGGCAAGAGCCATCTGTGCGCCCTCTATGCACGCCGACCTCTTCATTGCATCAGCATGCGGCACCGAACCAAGAAATTGTTGCACCAAGCCAAAATAGCTCTTCGGCTCTGGCTTCTCCGGCCACAGACGACTCGCAACAAATTTCATGGCGAGTCCGGATAATCTGTTCAGCTCCGCCCAGGCAGATAAACGGTCGGAGACTGACAGTGGGCGCTCTGGATTGTGGTACTGCGATCAAAAAGCTCTTCCAATTTATGGTCACCTCGGCTGCGGAAGTGTTCGGTCGCGTCCGCCGCACTTGCGGCCAAGTCCAGATAAGCGTTGTCCGAACTCCACTGTCGGTCTAATGGGGCATACTTAGGGTCTCCGAACTTCATCCGCAGCATATAAGGCTTTCCAGCCGTGATATCTCCGGCCTGACGCAGCTCCTCCTTCATCGCACTCATGGCAGAGCGAGTATCCTTGGCTTCGGCCATGATCTTTTCAAGATCTTTCTGAGCTGCCCTACCTTCTTGCTCAAGCAATCTACAGCGGTCGGTAGCATCCCTCAATTCTATGGCCATCCCGACCATTTCCTTCTTGCTCTGACAATGAGCAGCCTGTTCGGCTTTTAGCTCCTCAGCCGCTTTAACGACAGCCGCATCACTTTTCCTTGCTTGCTCCTTGGCTCGGGCAAGTTCCGCCCGAAGGTTCTCCACGGCAGCAGCACCATCTACATCAAGAATATATATATAAGGCCCGAGCATCAAGCTCCTATTGCTGGGTGTCTTTTGAACATACCTTGAGCCTCGTCTAGCCGCTTATTTACAAGCGCGATGTCGGCATCGGCCACGTCAAGTTGCCGCTTTAGTTCGGCAGATTCACCAGTCCGGCTAGCCACCGAGCGCCTCGCCACCTTCATGGAATAAGCGACATATTATACATGGGATTATGATCCTCTGTGCGCCGTCGTTCATGACGACACACAGAGTCTCAGGGGCTACCATTCATACAGGGCGCATTTAATATGCGGCTCTACCAAAAGATACACCTTTTTACATACCTCAAAGCCTGTTAGTAAACTCCTGGCAGCTTCGTACAATCCGCTTTCTGTGGATGAAATCCTTCCAATCACCGTATCCATCAACATAAGGTGTTCTTCTGAGATGGTCGCCCTACCAAGCAGATCCTTCAGCACCTCCGCCGGCGCGCAAGAAGGTGCCGGACTAGTCTGACGACCTTTCCCAGGGTCCGGACTTGAAAAATCCCTCCGGGACGATACCTCAGGGTCTCCAGCCTCGTAGGATGGGGGAACAAGGGGAGGCGTTTCGCTCTCTATCATCTCTGGACGAAGATCCCCTAAAGATGAGCTCTGCTGAGAAGGGTTGAGATCCGAACTGCAAGATAATGCTTTGGTTATTTTCCTCAGGAATAAAACATGAATGTGATTCATTATGGAACCCCTCCCCTCACTTACGCCTTGGGGGAGAGCGGGTCCCCTTTAGGGGGCGATTCGGCTGAAGCGTCCACCGGTGCAGAACCCTCTGACGAAGATTTATTTCCCCGTTTTGAGGCTATCACCACCGGGTCTTCAGAGGCAGTCCTTTTTCTTCCCCTGGTCGGGAGAATTTTCGATTCTTCCCTTCCTGACGGCCTCCTTTGTGGAGGCGGTAGCTCCTTGGTCCCCCCCTTCGCCTTCTGCCAATAGCGCGGCCTCCAGAATCCTGGTTAGTATGGGATCCGGCACGGTCTCGGGCAGGGGGGCTGGACACCGGATAAGCTTCGCCTTCGCTATCCACTCCTGTTCAAAGGGCAACTCTGTTAAAGGGTAGATTTGATAAAAATATGGATGGTGTGTTCAAATACGAGGCTACTTACTTTAGCATCCGGGCGGTTGCAGCTTAGACCTGCGCCCTCGGACAAATCCGGACACCTTGCTTGTGATCCGAAGAACAATTTGTACATCTCCATGGGTGTCATTCCCATGAAATGTTGTAGGACTCGTGGTCCCTCCGGATTGAACTCCCACGGGCGGAGAGGTCGACGTTTGCAGGGTAGTGTGTGGCGAATCACCATGACTTGCGCCACTACGGTCAGATTGATATCTCTTTCTAGAAGATCTCGAATACGGCCCTGCAGCAGGGGCACGTCTTTTGGCGGCCCCCAGATAAGTCCTTCATTAACCCATGACGCCAGCCGTGGTGGGGGACCCGAGCGAAAAGTAGGCGGTGCCACCCATGTGGTGCCCCTAGGGGCTGTGATGTAAAACCAGTCCCGTTGCCATAAGCCGAGCTCCTCCTGAAAAGAGCTTTCGGGCCATGGAGCGTCGTCCATCTTGCTTATTATAGCTCCTCCGCACTCAGCGTGCTGCCCCTCGATCATTTTCGGTTCCACTTTGAAAGTTCTTAGCCACAATCCAAAGTGAGGGGTGATATGGAGGAAGGCCTCACACACGGCAATGAATGATGAGATCTGGAGGATGGACTCCAGAGCTAGGTCGTGGAACTCCAACCGTAGTAAAACATAAGCCCCCTCACAAAGGGATCGATCGGGAAGCCTAGTCCCCGAAGGAAGTGGGATGCGAATACCACGCTTTCACCAGGCTGGGGAGCGGGAACAGCTTGCCCTTGAGTGGGCAGTCTATGCGAGATTTCGCCGGTTAGATACCTGGCATCTCTTAGCTTTCGCACATCTACTTCTGTAATGGAGGAAGGCATCCACCGGCCTCGAGGGTCGGAGCCGGACATCTTCGAAGATCCGAAGCGCCTAAAACTAGATCTTTGGGTGTTAGAACTCGAAGCGGAGGGCGGATTTGATTGGTTTAAGAACAAGGGAGCCGGGCCTCGGTTCCTTTATAAAGGAGGTGAATACCAAGAGCCCTCCCCGCGACCGTCTGAGACTCGCTTTTAATTAGGGAGTCATACCTAAGTCACGGTTAGGTTACCCACGCCCGTATTGATGAGAATCCCGGAATAAGCGGACACGATCTCTGCTTTGAGAAGACGTGCCAAGAAAACCGCCTCGCTAAACGCGCCAAGGTGGAACGGTAAAATAAATAAAAGCCTGGCCGTGGCACGATGTCACGCCGCGGAATACGTTAGCAAATTCGATTGATGCAAATATTATTCTCTCTATGAAGGAATGTCAGACTTATTTTGCAGAGCCGGACACTACCCTGGTGTTCAACATCTTCTATGAAATATTCGGAGGAGGAACCCGCCTTGCAATGCCGAAGACAACTTGCGTGCCGGACTCGTCATCATTGAAGCCTGGTTCAGGGGCTACTGAGGGAGTCCTGGATTAGGGGGTGTCCGGATGGCCGGACTATGACCTTTGGCCGGACTCCCGGACTATGAAGATACAAGATTAAAGACTCCGTCCCGTGTCCGGATGGGACTTTCCTTGGCGTGGAAGGCAAGCTTGGCGATACGATATGAAGATCTCCTCCCATTGTAACCGACTCTGTGTAATCCTAGCCCTCTCCGGTGTCTATATAAACCGGAGAGTTTTAGTCCGTAGGACGAACAACAATCATACCATAGGCTAGATTCTAGGATTTAGCCACTCCGATCTCGTGGTAGATCTACTCTTGTACAACCCATATCATCAATATTAATCAAGCAGGAGTAGGGTTTTACCTCCATCGAGAGGGCCCGAACCTGGGTAAAAACATCGTGTCCCTTGTCTCCTATTACCATCTGCCTAGACGCACAGTTCGGGACCCCCTACCCGAGATCCGCCGGTTTTGACACCGATAGAGGGCGCGCCCCCTGCCTCATCGGCCACCTGGCAGCCCCTCGATGCCATCTTCTGCTATATGGTGTCTTTTGCCCTGAACAAAATCATAAGGAATCTTTCGGGACGAAGCGCCGCCGTCTCGAGGCAGAACCTTGACGGAACCAATCTAGGGCTCCGGCGGAGCCGTTCTGCCGGGGAAACATCCCTCCGGGAGGGGGAAATCATCACCATCGATCCTCTCGCCAAGAGGGGGTCAATCTCCATCAACATCTTCACCAACACCATCTCCTCTCAAACCCTAGTTCATCTCTTGTATCCAATTTTTGTCTCAGAACCTCAGATTGGTACCTGTGGGTTGCTAGTAGTGTTGATTACTCCTTGTAGTTGATGCTAGTTGGTTTATCCGGTGGAAGATCATATGTTTAGATCCTTTATGCATATTAATACCCCTCTGATTATGAACATGAATATGATTTGTGAGTAGTTACGTTTGTTCCTGAGGACATGGGAGAAATCTTGTTATTAGTAGTCATGTGAATTTGGTATTCGTTTGATATTTTGATGAGATGTATGTTGTCTCTCCTCTAGTGGTGTTATGTGAACGTCGACTAGATGACACTTCACCATCGTTTGGGCCTAGGGGAAGGCATTGGGAAGTAATAAGTAGATGATGGGTTTTGCTAGAGTGACAGAAGCTTAAACCCTAGTTTATGCGTTGCTTCGTAAGGGGCTGATTTGGATCCATATGTTTCATGTTATGGTTAGGTCTACCTTAATTCTTATTTCGTAGTTGCGGATGCTTGCGAGAGGGGTTAATCATAAGTGGGATGCTTATCCAAGGATGAGCAGTACCCAAGCACCGGTCCACCCACATATCAAATTATCAAAGTAACGAACACGAATCATATGAGCATGATGAAAACTAGCTTGACGATAATTCCCATGTGTCCTCGGGAGCGCTTTGCTTTATATTAGAGTTTGTCCAGGCTTGTCCTTTTCTACAAAAAGGATCGGGCCACCTTGTTGCACCTTGTTATTTTTGTTACTTGTTACCCATTATGAACTATCTTATCACAAACTATCTGTTACCGATAATTTCAGTGCTCGCAGAGAATACCTTGCTGAAAACCGCTTGTCATTTCCTTCTGCTCCTTGTTGGGTTTGACACTCTTACTTATCGAAAGGACTATGATAGATCCCCTATAATTGTGGGTCATCAGGAGGTTATGAATCGGTTTCTATCTACTCTCCCACGCGTGTTGATCAAGAAGAACATCAAGGAGTGGGAGGAGTGCTTACCCATCGCCGAGTATGCCTACAGTCGAACATGACATTCGACTACCGCCAAGTCCCTCTTCAAGGTTGTCTACGGGTTCAACCAGTTGTCCCCATTGGACATTCTACCACTACCTCTACAAGAGCGCATCAAGATGGACACGAGTGCATGAGCGAGCTATCTCAAGAAGGTGCATGAAGATACAAGGCACACCATCGAGCGCCAAATACATCACCTCACGACCAAGCTCAACATCAACAAGCAACCCATGATATTAAACATTGGAGATCTTGTGTGGCTACACTTCACAAGGACCGGTTCCCCAACGAATGCAAGTCCAAGCTACTATCTCAAGCCGGCGGACCCTTCAAGGTGATCGCACGCAATAACAAATATGCCTACAAGATCGACATACAAGTACAACATGAGTGATATCTTCAACATCAAGGATCTCTCTCCCTACCATGGTGATGAGGTTTTTGATCCGAGGTTGGATCTTTACCGGGGGGAGATGATGCGGAGCATCCTACAATCATCCCCATGGACCTACCTACATCTCCCCAAGTGCCAAGTGAACCGATGACATGAGCACGTGCAAGACATCTCGAGACCGAGGTGACATCTCTCCTTAGTGACATTCTGTTTTACCCACGTTAGACATGGATACTACCTAAAGCTGGAATTCTATGTGTGATTAGGTATGAAAAACACCCTCTCAGAGATGCTTGTGAAGATGGATAAGTCCCCAAGTGCACGGATGAAGAGAACCAACAGAAGGAACCAGAGGAGTCTCCAGGACCCGGAAAATCGGCCCCAAGACCAGGACATCCGACCCTTGGAGAGTGTAGCCCAGCAGCCAAGACTACAAGGCCCAGACATCCGGCCTAACAGCCCCGGACATTTGGCGCGAGCCCAGAAATCTGGCCCATCCATCACAGGACACTAGCAAGAAGCCCGAAGACCGGTCGGGGACATCTGGCCTGACGGTCGGACATCTGCCCCCCCCCTCTATATGTGCATAGTAACGGGCCGAAGCCCATGTACCCTTTTACCCCCTAGACTATATATACTCCTTCTCCCCAAAGTTTTAGGATTAGCATTACGATAGCTCATTTTGGAGATAGATCTTTGCTCATCCACTTGTACTCCTGCTCCACTAGAGACTAAGGCCTCCTAGGAGAAGATCCTCAAGGTGGATTCAAGACCCCCTTGTGGCAAGATCCCCTAGTGGATTCAAGACCACCTTCATGGTGATCAACTAGTTACCCATGTATCACCCTTTGTTGGATTTGGACCTTTGTTTCCCTCTTTTGTACTTGGATATAGCATATGTGTGATTGGATCTAATTGATATGAGTGTTTTACTCTTGTGTGTTCTTCAGGAATCAACCTCCAAATTGTTAAAGATTGGCCATTAGGGTTCGACCCCACATCAAGTACCATGCGTGAACAGGAGACCGAGTGGAGGTTGAAGATGCGTGCAGGACCCGTGTGTAATAGAGCAAGGAAAGGAAAGACAGGCCAACATGTGGGGTTGAACTGATGACGTCTGCGATGACATGTGCGCACAGCTGCTCGGCCAGTCTGGCTGCTATGCTGCTGGCCCACGCGCAGGGCGAGGTTTAGGTTTTCCTATTTATGAAATTATAGAAATTACTTTGGCTCCTTATAAATGATACAAAAAACTTTATGAAAATACCAAAACATTGAGAAAAATAAACATACCTATAAAAAGCCTAGTGAACATTTTCCAGTTCAAACTACTTACATAAAATACATAAAATATTTTCACAAACTTTACGTTGACACTTATAAAATGTTCCATAATATATTTCTGAACTCGATAGAAATATTCAAATAACATTTAAAGAATTTCCAATCCTTTTTAACATTGAAGGAGTCATATTCCTTTCCCAATAAGATTTAATTTTTGAGTTAGAATTGTCTCAAAATTTTCAAAACATAAATGAGAGAATATTCAATTACTCACCAATATTATTCTTCAATGAAGTCATGTGATCCTCTCATATTTGAATTGGAAATATTCTGAGTATTCTCGAACCCAAAATAAGATCTAAATGAATAATCGTGAAAGTCATTTTATCCCCCCTCAACTCGAATATACATTTACCTCCAAAAGTATTCAAATCTAGCCAAAATTAACTAGCAACAAGCAACACAAGGAAGTTTTTCATTTGATCCTATTTAACTAATTAACATTCCAAAATTCAAATTTTTGTGATGTTACAAATCTACCACCCTTAAAATGAATCTCGTCCTCGAGATTCAAAGAGGCTAGAAAGAAAGGTTAGGTTGTGGGTCTCCTTGAATATGCAATTGATCATCCATGAGTCTGGTGTGCTACCACCCTCAAAACAAAGTCATGGGGTCTTCAAGAATCTTACTCCTTCAATGACATTCTCAATATATGTATCTTGAATCCTTTTATCAAAAGAGTGGTCTTTTGATTTATTAAACTTCATGGCCACCAAGTCCTACACCATTACTAAACAACCATCGTTGCTCTCATAGTGGTCATCAAGAAAATTTCAATGGATTCCTGCAAAAAAGGGTCTTGGTTCATTCTCATCGTATAACCTACTATTGGCAATGGGTGCCTTTTACAAGGGTCAATCGACATAGCATTCTAAGGTTCTGGCTTAACAATACCATCTCTCTAGTGTAGGTAAGTCACTCTTGATTTACCATCCCACATAACAAAAGCGAATAATAAGAGCAAGTAAACATGGTGATCAATCCATTCCACACCCAAATCATTATCTTGCACATGGTTTAGTAAATCTTGCATTTTAACACTCGGGCCTCCTCACACGCATAGCAGAAATTCTCTTACTCACGAACTGGGTATGAATAATCCATTTTTCTGCATGCCAAACAAAACATCTCCTGTTCCTGCTCAACTCTTAGGTTTGCCTCAACTACTATAAATACTACTGATGGATTGTAGCCTCCTCCAGGGTTCTTCCTTCAGCAAGATTGTGCTTGCTTCTTGGTGTTTCCTGGCGCATCTAGTTAAGCTTGAACTCATCCCTGGGTTGCATCCATCTTCATTCCATTCTGGACATTTGCAACCACTGTATTAGCTCCTCTATGCATGTCTTGGGTTTAGGGGACAGTAGATTGCAGAGGGAGATAGATATACCCATACAAAGCATCACACTATAGTTTCAAAATAAAGTTTTGACGTGTGCTGTCAGTAGATACAAACACAATGAAATACTCAAAAAGAACGAATATAACGATATGGCCATATAAAGATCATGAGTCTTCCATGTCTTCAATCTTGGTACCTACAGTATTGCATCAAAGAAGAATTCTTGACAATGCTGAATTGTCCCACACCTTACTCTTCTTGTGGTTGCATCTTCTCAAATCTTGAAGCATAATAGAGATAGGTGGTCTACAATGCACAAAGTTATTCTATTCGCAATAGAATTTGCAAAATCAAATCACACAACATCTATCAATAAAACAGCCAAATGACACACCACACAAGCAAAACCTACAGGTAAGGTCATATCATAAGATAAGAGATATGTTATCATCAAACTATACGTGAATCGTTTATCAAAATCAACATAGTAGTGGTGGTCTGAATCTAACCTTCTTCATTCTCATCTAAACTGATCACGAAGATCATCTAGTAGTCTAAAACTATGCCTTCTTAAACCGTTCAAGATAGTCCTTTCTTGCATTCCTTCACTCCTTGTTGTAGCACTGCTTCCCAAATATTATATCTTCAGTGGCACAGAATTATGGGGTTACTATAGGATGGCCATTGACTAAAAAACTAGAGAAGAAGCTCTAGAATATGAACAGTAGACGAAAAATACAAATAGAGATAGTAAGTAGTCAAGAAAGTGATAAAAAAATTGTTCCTATGGTTTTCCTAGTCCATTCTAAGGGTTATGACCTACAATCAACATGGGCTCTGATACCATCTGTAACGACTGAACCTGATAAGATTCGAGTCTCTGTGCTCATTGTGCTAGTCCCTGGATCAATAGCTAGCACACACAGTACAAGATATAAAAACCCTGGAGCAAGGAGCAAGGTGAAACCCTACTTCTGCACAAACAGTGATACAAAATTTAATATAATACATACCTACATAGCTTGAGGCTAGCATAAAAACAAAATACAACAGAAAAGCAAATAAAATCTTCATGGAATCCATCAACACCATAGGCAAATGTCGAGTATAGACATCGTATCACTAACTCATCGTATAAAATCTGCAACATGATAAGTTGCAGCCACAAGGGTCAGTACATTGAAAGTACTCGCAAGTCATACAGGAATGATATAACAGACCTACATCTACATTCAAGGTATATCAAGAGGATAGTGTAGTGGTTGTTTTGCAAAAAGCTAATTTTTTCCTCATAACTACATAATATAATAGTCAAGTTTTAATTTGTCTTGCTACAATTAATACATATGGTTGAATCGGGCAATCCAATTCCAACCTAGACAAATTATTAAGTTTCCCATCAATTTATATTAAGTGTAACATTTGTCAAGATCATTCCAGAACTGTAATGGTCTAGCTGCTCAAAATTGTCCATAACCGGGGACACAACTAATCATGATTAGTCTTTACACCCTGAAGAGTTTAGTACGCTTTACCCACTAGACCCAACCCGAAGATTGAGATGAAGTCGTTCAGAAGCAGTCGCCTAGTCCCAAAGGATGCGCATCCCAACTATCATAACTACATCTGCTGGCACATTCGGGTAAGGTTTCCGCAACTGATCAACTAAGCCACAGCCCATATAGCCAGTGGTCGTACATGGAAGCTACTAGTCACTAAGTTTGTCTTATCTTTTTGGGCCTGGACGACACCCACTTACATTCAGAGGGTAGAAACCATGATGTTCTTGAAACCATCCAACAATACCTTTAGGGTGCACTTAGCCATGGTCCATGCCCTTATAAAAGGACTAAGAAGCTCCATGATGCAACCCTGTCCATCTAGAGGTGGATTATATATTATTTTCTACTCAATTTATATTATATTCCTCACATAAGCTCAATGTATTCATGAACCAACCCCCGTCTACATAGCATAGTAAGGACACCACTACCACGATCTAAAAAGGCTATACTAAGCTGAATCTAAATAGCAATAACATACTACCATAGTATCTGTATACATGCATATTATCATAATGTGATATAGAACTACATGCTTAGAAAAATAATAGGTTGAAGTATTATCAAGGTGTAACTTTCCTGGTACATTTTGTGAAAATCGTCGCACTCACAATTCCTGATAATCTAATTGTCACATTCCAAGCAATCTATCGTTAACGAACGAATCCAATCAATAACCATGCCATAAATAAGAACCAAAAGAACAATAAAACAAATATCGCAAAGTTGAGAAACACAAAAAATAAATAGGCTTAATATATAATATGGGGTCTTTATAATGCTATAATGTGACAGGTTGAAGGAATGACCTCGAAAGAGTTAATGAACAATGGAATATTGCTTTATAAACTTATATTTGATGTAATATGAATCAAAGTCAAAGTGATGGTAAAATAACATTAGTGGTGCATTAGATTGCATATGACATAGGGTTCATGTGGAGAAAGAATTAATTGAAAAGAAATACTACAACACAAGTTATAGCGAATGAAGTTTGAATTGTTGAATTCAAAATAGGAAAAAATATTTGAATATCGAGTGTACAGGATATGATCAGCAAGTGTTTGGTACAAGTGTTCGTACACAAAAAGAATCAATTGAATAGGTGTCATGGTTCACCTGACATGATCAAATGAAGGTGTAGATTCAAATTTGAGCTGCTCAAAATTTAAATGTTTAAAAGTTGGAATTAATGATGTTACTAGATAGTAGAGGTCGCTATGAACATGTAGGAAAAAGTATCACTCGATTTGGACATACAGGTCACCATATATAGCTAAAACAAAATTGGGTTAAAATCTGTCAATATTCTACCATGGCAACATTTTGACCCTGTTGCGTGGTCGTTACTGTAATGACACGTGGAATGACCCGATTTGCTTATACATGTTCGTTCAAGTGGGATGGTGAGTGGAGTTGGATCGGGATCAGCTGGACAACAGAAGCTCACCCGAAAGAACATAGGGGAGTGGCATCGAAGTTGTGGAAGACGACCTCAAGCTACTCGGGCCTGGGTGGCGGGGCTTCTCTAGTGATGCAGACATGACCTGTGTGTGTTGTGTGATAGGACGGTGGCTCCGGTGTAGACGGTGACCTCGATTACTTCATCGGGCGGCGGTGGCGATGCGCACAAAGTCTGGCGGTGTTCTGGAGCTTCGGTTCTTGTTGTGTGCATCAATCCGGTGCGCTGCAAGCGATGAAACGGCATCAAGAAGATGAGGATCGATGAGTCCATGTAGTTCTCGAAGAAATAGGGTTCGAGGAGGCTTTACTGATGATGACATGGACCGAAAAAGGATGCTTGGCTGGTGGAACTTGGGGAGGTCCGTGCGCTTGATTTCGAAGGGGGAACTCAAGGGGAAAGTTGCGAGAATCGGACGACAGGATCGAGAGGAGTCGATATGTGCCCACGGATTTGATGGGGGGTTAGGGATCGGGCGAATTGCCCTTGCCTGGTTCAGCCACGGTTGCACTATCGTGCAACAGGAGATCGAGTGGAGGTTCAAGATGCGTGCAGGACCCGCGTGTAATAGAGTGAGGAAAGGAAAGACAAGCTGACATGCGGGGTTGCATTGATGACATCAGCAATGACATGCGCGGGCTACTGCTGGGCCAGTCTAGATGCTATGCTACTGGCTCGCGCGTTGGGCGAGGTTTAGCTAGGCTTCGCCCAAAATAGAATAGGTTTAGGTTTTCCAATTTATGAGATTACAAAAATTACTTTCGCTCCATATAAATGATACAAATAATTTTATGAAAATACCAAAACATCCAGAAAAATAACTATAGCTACAAAAGCCTACTGAACATTTTCTAGTTCAAACTACTTATGTAAAATACATACAGTATTTTTACAAACTTTATGTTGAAACTTATAAAATGTTCCATAATTATTTTTGAACTCCAGAGAAAGATTGAAATAACATTTAAAGAATTTCCAGACCTTTTTAACGTTCAAGGAGTCATATTCCTTCCCCCATGAGAATTAATTTTTGAGTTAGAATTGTCTCAAAATTTTCAAAACACAAATGAGAGAATATTTAATTACTCACCAATATTATTCTTTGAGGAAGTCATGTCATCCTCTCTCATATTTTCGTTCAAAAGATTTTGAATATTCTCGAATTCAAAATAAGATCTAACTGAATAATCGGGAAAGTCCTTTTATTCCCTCTCAACTTGAATATCCATGTAACTCCAAAAGTTCTCAAATCTGGCCCAAATTAACTAGCAACAAGCAACACAAGCAAGTTTTTCATTTCATCCTATTTATGTAATTAACATTCCAAAATTCAAAAATTTGGTATGTTACAAGTGTGCAACCATCTTGCTATCATCATTATGCCATAAGTCTCTCCCGTACATGCTTGTCTCACCTTGGCTCAAGCATCAAGCATAGTGGCAAAGGAAGCATATATAAAAAAGAGGAAAGTATTTTAAGCAAAAGTGGAGATAGAAAAGAGCATGTATGTACTAGAAATAGCATCGAGGCATTTTGCATAGTGCACCACCATTACATGCTTTAAGTAATAAGAATGCACCCTTTGTTTGGGGACCCTCTCATGCAACCGCATTTGAGAAGCTTAAGAATTTGCTTACACATGCACCTTTGCTTGCATTACCTAAATTTGGTAAAACTTTTGAGGTACATTGCGACGCTAGTGATAATGGAATAGGTGGCGTGTTAATGTAGAGAAGCCATTGCTTACTTCAGTGAAAAACTCTCCAACGCACAACTTAACTATCCCATATATGACAAAGAGTTGTATGCTTTGGTGAGAGTCTTGCATGTTTGGGTGCACTAACTTCGCCCTCATGAATTTGTTCTTCATACAGATCATGAAACACTTAAATATCTTAAGGGTCAAATGAAATTGAATAACCTACATGCCAAATGGAGTGAGTTCATTAAGTCTTTTCCTCATGTGATCAAGTACATCAAAGGTAAGGAAAATGTTGTGGCGGACGCTCTTTATCGCAAATGCATGCTTGTAACTAAACTTGAATTGCATATCATAGAATTTCAGCAGATCAAAGTATGTGCATGATGTTTCATTTGCCATTCCTTATGCAAAATGTCTAACGCATATCACTTGGCAGCGAAAGGATGGTAATCTAAACAGAGTTAATAAGCTTTGTATCCCCGAGTCCTCTCTTCGTTTTTGCTTTTGCAAGAGGCTCACGAGACAGGACTTATGGGACACTTTGGACGCGGCAAGACATTCGTCTCGCTCTCAAAGAACTACTTTTGGCCCAAGATGTTTCGTGATTCTATCGCTACACCAACCGCAGCTCTACATCTCACAAAGCTAAGTCTAAAGCCCAATCCCATGGTCTCTAATGCCATTTACTATTCTATATCACCAATGGGAAGATATTAGTATGGACTTTGTGCTTGGTTTGCCTGGAACTCAAAATGGAAAATATTCGGTATTTGTTGTGGTGGACCATTTCTCTAAGATGGCACACTTTATTCCATACAACAAGATAGACGATGCTTCACATGTTGCAAATCTTTTTTGTAGAGAAATCATTCGTCTACATGGAGTGTCGAAGACTATCGTGTCAGACCATGATGTCAAGTTCCTTAGCTACTTTTGGAAGCCGTTGTGCACCAAGCTCAAAATCAAGCTACTATTCTCTTCGGCATACCATCCGCGACCAACAGCCAAACGGATGTCACCAACTGGATGCTATCGACTCTCCTCCACATGTTGATCAAGAAGAAAATCAAGGAGTGGGAGGAATGCTTACCCATCACCGAGTACGCCTACAATCGCACAAGACATTCAACTACCGGCAAGTCCCCCTTTGAAGTCATCTACAGATTAAATCTAGTGTTCCCATTGGACACTCTACCGCTACCTCTACAAGAGTGCATCAACATGGACGTGAGTGCACGAGCGAGCTATCTCAAGAAGGTGCATGAAGATACAAGACAAGCCATTGAGCCACAAGTACACCGCCTCGCGACCAAGCGCAACATCAACAAGCAACCCATGATATTCAACATTGGAGATCTTGTGTTGTTACACCTTCGCAAGGACCGCTTGATAGCGGCAAAGGTGTCCTATCTTTTGATGAGATGGTGTTTTTCGTTTTCGTAGGAGTAGACTTTGACGATCCGACTACGAACGTGTGAGGATGTTGCTCCTTAGCAATCGGTAAACCAACTCCAAAAGGTTATTGACTACACCGGAGCACGATCAACCTAACCATGAGGGTCTATTTCCTACAAGCAAATGAAGAACCAGCAAGAAACTGAGATTGGAATCTAGGTATTGCAAATTTAAGAGGAAAGCTTTATTGATCAAGGTGGGGTTCTGTGCATCTTGGTCTGGTCGTTGAACACAAACAAAATACACGAAGTTGTAGTTATGGCGAACTTTAATCTAAATAAAACCCAAAGTCTAAACTACGCCCTAAGGGCTGTATATATGGAGGAAGAGGGGGAATTTTCCTGACCCTTTGGAGGAGGTGTCCGAAACCAACCCTAACTTTGTTTCCCAACCATCCTTCCATTGATTTCAATATCCAAGAAAGCCCGCCTCTTGTCCGATCTCACAAGCTATTTTCTTGGGTGACTTGCTATAGGAGGCCAACTAACGTATATAACCTGGTACAAATCAGTTTAAAGAAATGATGTGCTACTATGTAATATAAAAATCGATGTCCAATTGGTTGTTGGCTTTCAATACTCATCCAACTGGCATCAAATCATGAGTCTCATAGCCGAGCGAATTCTTCTTGGTATAAGAGCACGATCTAGCTCTGCTGGACCAGCACTGGGGACTGAATGGCACGGCAATGGGTCGATCCTTGAACTGCACAATCATTTTTGCCTCTAGCCGTATTCTATGGGTTACCGCTGTAGTTGGGTTGTTTGTCCACTGCAGAATTTTTAACGAAACTCACAACAGCGATGTTCTAAAATCACATGAATAGTACCACCTCGGATACAGAAAATAATATGGGCAAAGTGGACGGACAACGGACGAACGAAAAATGGATGAAATTACGGTGGTAAGAAGCAATAGCCCCTTTATTAGTAGGTATAGATAGTCTAGTAAAATGCCCTTGCATTGCCACGGGACATTGCATATTTTATTAGTTCAAAATATTAATTGTGTGTAACGTATATTTTTAGAACTTCTCCTTTTATTTTACGGTTAAAAGTCTTTCTCTCGTCATCTTAGTATTAAGCATTGCACCATAAGCTAAAAATCATAGTTAAATTTATCACAAGAATAAACAAGGACTCGCAACAGCAAGCAGGACATCATACATGTGAAATAATCAAAAAATATTGTGAAAATACAAACTTCATATCGTTATAGTACAAATAAAAAAATGGGACGGCCTGGTAGCCTCGGTGTTGTCCTATCAGGCGGCGACCCGGTGGTCGCGGCGCTGCTGCACTCGATTGCGACCTGGAGGCTCGGGCCTTCCTTGCTGCGAGGACAACCCGACGGACACTGCACTGCTCTCATCCGAGGACGAGCCGAATGCTTCAGCACTGCCCACAGAATGGCGTTCCAGCAGCAGTGGCTACTTGCTTGACTGAATGTTGCAAGGTCCTGCATGTACCTAACTGAATGTGCAATGGCCGTGTACGTGAAGCGGAGTAGCAGACAACGTTGCTGATGCACTGCATTTGTAGCTCATGTTCTAGTTTCTCTTGGAACATGTATGAAGCATGGTGGCACTTTGCTTTAAGATCTTGTGCTAGCAATATGGTGGTGAGAGCTAGATGTAGGTCCTAGCGTCCCGGACTTGTTTGTTTTGGTTGTTGCACCTACTCTAGCTTCTTTTTAGAGAAAAGGCCATAGCCCGACTATATAAATAAAGCCACAAGACAGAGTCACAAGCCCAAACATCAACATAGGGCGAAGCCACCAATAATTCACGATAACAGAGCTAGGGACCAGGGTCACGAAAGAAATATGGGTACATGGCAACCTGCCAGACACGACACGCAGGCCGGAAGAGAGGAAAGAAAAAGCAACCAACAAAGACGAAGAAACATCGACAAGCAGTTCAGACTTCAGGATCCTGCCTAGATATAGAGGACGCCGAGGCCCGGATTTTAGATATGAGCAGGTCCAGCGCTCCCCGGTCGTCCTCCTTAGTCAATGATCTCCACTACTACAAGAAGATACAAGATTTGTAAAGAGCGTCAGCAGCCTTAGTTGGGTAGACATGTTCGATCGTAAATTTGTTCCTAATCGTCCATAATGACCAACAAATCGCACCCAGGCCAACCTAGAAAACCCTCTTAGTCTCCCCAGCCAGCAAGTTGGCAAGGTTTCTCAGTTCAGGAAATGAGAAGGGATTCCAAGTAACCTGGAGCAAGGAACGGACCCATCTCCTAACCAACTTAGATAACACACAATGAAAAAAGATATAATTCATGTCTTCCAAGGCACCACAAAGAGCACAATACTCCGAGCCCGGCCCATTTCGCTTACAAATTTGGTCAGCCACGGGAAGACGGGCTCTGAAGGCCTGCCAGAGGAAGATTTTAATCTTAGGAGGAACTCTGGACCGCCAATTGCAAGAGAACCTATTCGAAGGGACACCTCCGATGAGCCTAGAGTACATAGATTTAACTGAAAACTGGCCAGAGGAAGAATGAGGGCAGACTACCGAATCCGGCCTCTCCGAGAACAAGGGGAAAAGGTAGAGAGTCTTTGCTAGTCTTCCAAGTCTTCAGTAGACAAGGAACGACGAAAGGCCAAGTCCCAATTATTAGCCACCACCTCCGCGATGGAGATATCCGGGTTAGGACAATACGAAAAAAGGACCGGGAAACTAACAGCTAGAGGGGTATCGCCACACCACCAGTCACGCCAAAAACGAACCGAGGTACCGTTACCAACATTAAACTTAACATGTTCCAGGAACAAAGGTCTGACTTTAATGAGGTCCTTCCAGAATTGAGATCCACGCCGGGCCACATCAAACATCGGGCTAGAGTGAGGGAAATATTTAGCTTTAAGGATTGAATACCACAAGGAGCCGGCCCCACTGGTCATAATTTTCCACCACCATTTAATTAACATACACTTGTTCATAACCAGCGTGTTAATAATACCTAACCCCCAAGGTTTCTAGGCCTACACATGAGCTTCCATTTGACCAGCCTATACTTCTGTTTGTTTTCAGCAGCATTCCAATAGAAAGCACCCTTGTGCTTGTCAAAACCGGCATGAATGCCAGCCGATAAGAGATAAAAGCCCATTGAAAACATAGGAAGGGAGGAGAGGCAAGCGTTAATCAGAGCAACTTTGCCAGCATTGGTGTTATATCTACCTCTCCAGGGGAGAACCCTGTTTCCAACCTTAGAAACAGCCGGAGCAAGATCCTTTGAATGTAACACAACATGGGAGATGGGAAGGCCCAAATATTTTAAGGGGAGGGAGCCCAGGTAACAATTAAGCAACCTAGCCACTCTCAATGCCTCCGCATCATCAACACCAGTAACCAGGACCTCACTTTTGGAGAAATTAATTTTAGGCCAGAGACGGCCTCAAAGCATAAAAGGATGAACTTTAGGTGGGCAACACAGGCATTGTTCAGTTCAACCATAATAATGGTGTCATCAACGTATTGCGAGTGAGTGACACCATCAAGAATTAAATGAGAGACCATAGGCAAGATATGGCCATGCTGAGCCGCCCTAGATAGGATGCGAGAGAAGGCATCGGCCACAAAATTAAACAGTACAGGAGACGCAAGATCCCCTTGTCGCAAGCCTCTACCATTGGCAAAAAAGTTACTAATATGGCCATTCACAGAAACCGCAGTGTGGCCCCCCGAGACCAACTGCATAATACGATGAACATATGCCCCGTCGAAACCTTTCGCTAAAAGAACCTTCCTGAGAAAAGGCCAGCTGACCGAGTCATAGGATTTCTCAAAGTCTAGTTTTAAAATTACATCCTTAGAATTACGAGATCTCAAATCATGAACAATTTCATGAAGAGAGAGGATGCCATCTAATATGAAGCACCCTTTGATGAAAGCAGACTGGTGAGGACTGATAACTCTATGGGCAACAGGGGACAGGCGGTAGCAAAGCCCTTAGCGGGAAACTTAGCAAAATTATTGATCAGCCCAATAGGCCTAAACTGGGAGATCAGTTCAACACCTTTAACTTTAGGAATCAGGGATATCAATAGTTCCTAGACAAAACCCCTGAATAACATTACAGACCAGCTGCCTCAACTGAGGCCAGAAGTTCCGAAAGAAGGGGATCGAAAAACCGTCATGCCCGGAAGCAGCATTCGGGTTAGCAGAGTTGACCACATCCCAGATCTCCTTATCAGAGAGGGGCACCATCAACGCAGCAATTTTGCCGCCTAAATTTTCATACTATGGTCCCACAAGGTTGGAGTGATGGAAAGGCCCGAGGGAGGTTTGGCCCCTAATAACGATGAGAAGAACTCCACCACGTGAGAGAGGATCACAGACTGGTCCGAGGACCGCACTCCATTAATGATCCGGCTGTTAATACCACAATGCCTCCTCCTACCATTAGCAATGGCAAAGAAATAAGCCGTGGGGGAGTCCCCTTTCAAAGTCCAGTTAAGCGTGCCCCACTGGCGCCAATAAATTTCAGTCTATTGGTGCAACTGCATCAAGGCGGACTCAAGATTGTACCACAAAGACCACCCATCTTCAGAGAGCCCAGAAGTATCAGCCGAACGATCAAGAGCCAAGATTTGAGATTTGAGGAGATCTTTCGAGCGAAGCTCCTCTGCAGCGTGATTACGGGACCAGCCTTCAAGAAATTTGCGCAAATTATAAGAGAAAGAGTGCCAATCATCTAAAGGTCCAAAGGAACGAGCGTTAGTGGATAGGAGCTGAGTAATCTTCGAGGCCAACAGATCATTAAACCCTTCCACAAGCAACCAAGACGCATCAAATTGGAATCTAGCAGGAGGTTGATCTTGATGCAGCCCACCGTCAAGAAGAAGAGGGGTGTGGTCGGAACCAACGATACTTTTAGCGGCGAGGGAGGCCCGGGGAAATAGAGAGTCCCAACTAGAGCACATAAAAACTCTATCAAGCACTGATCTAATCGGGTTGTCCTGATGGTTAGACCAAGTGAAACGGGCTCCAACCCTAGGAAGCTCGCGGATAGCATTGGTACTAATAAATTCATTGAAGGCATTAGCCAGAGGCCAGGAGAAATTGTCATTACTTTTATCAGAAGGAAAATGAAGGAGGTTGAAGTCCCCACCAATAACTATCGGTAAATTACACGCCTCAATCTTAGCAGAAAGCTCATCCAAGAATAAGGAAGAAAGCGAGTGATCAGCCAGACCATAAACCACAATGACTTCCCACAAAATATTAAGGGCTTTGTGACAGACTACCGTACTAGCCCAAAAAACACCATGGTCAAAGGCCACGAAATCGAAGATATCTTTTTTTGAGCCAATCAGGATCCCCCCTGAATGGCCTGAAGTAGGTAACACATGCCAATCAAATCTATCCAGGCCCGCGATAGCAGAGTGTTCATTGGGGGAAAAGGATTCTTTAAAGGTTTCAACCAGCCCAACCAAATCGATATTGTTCCCATGCACCAGGTCTTTAATTTGGTCACGGCCCCCCTAGCACCGAAACCCCTAATGTTCCAAAATAGGGCTTTCATTTATAAGAAAGGTTTTTAATGCGGAGACTCAACCTACTAGGAGCCGCGCAGGATTTAGATCTTTTAGCAGGGCCCCTTCTGGAAGTGCTAGGTTGGGGTTGGCCACTACCAACCTCCACCGCCACACCCTGAGCCCGAACTCCTACCGAAACTGCAGCCGCAGAGGCAACGACCTCTTTGGCTTTAGCAATGGCCGCCTAAGCCATCTCGTTAGCCCGAATAGTAGAGAGGAGAGAAACAGGGGAGCCTACCTCAGGATCTACCGACACACCCACGTCATTCATAATATTTAACAAGAGATCATGAGAAAGGGAAGGTAGATCAAGTCGAGTCGGGGAAGGAGGACCAAGATGATTACCTGAAGGGAGAATATCCTTAGAAGTAGCCCGCCGCTCCGCCCGCTCCAAGATAGAACCGCCCGAATCACCAACCCGCCTGCCCTTGCGAGCCGTGGAAGTGGGCGACTGAATCGAAGGAGACCGAGCCAAGGGGGAAGCCGGAACGGGACCCGAACGCGATATCGAACCCAGGTCCTTGTCGAGGCGGCGGCAGACACCAGTCATCAACTGCTTAGAGCCCGAGGAGTTCCTGCTCTTTGTTGAGAATTTGCGGACTGAAGACTTCTTCTACCTCTTAGACTCAGATCCCACTTCATCACGACCAGGAGAGATGGGCAGATCCTCAATTCCCTAGCGAGTGGGGGAGATAGGACGGCCCGGAAGGTTGGAGCAGACCCCGGAGATGGGGGTGGCCGAAACAGGCTATTTCTTGAGCAACACTTCATTAGCAGCAGGCATCATAGGGGCAGGGGATCGCCACCAACTTGCGGGGGTCCATGTGAGCAGGTGCCTGGGAATGAAACAGCTCACGCTCCGAATCAGCCAGCCCATCCCACTCGGATTGAGTGAACCGCAGGTTAGAACCATCACTAGGGTTTTGACCACCCATAGAGCCGTCTCCCTCCTTATCATGTTTGTCCGATGGGTTGGATGGGGGAGGAGGAGGGGGTGGGGATGGAAAGCATCCGCCCCTTCCACCCGAACACGAAGCCTGACGCCATTGGGCGAAGGAAAAACATCAATAGATCCATGAACGCAGAGCGAGTCAACACACCAGATTTTGATACGAGCTGGAACAACCCTTTCCAACGACTCCACATCCACCTCCACAGGCTTCCCAATCAAGACACAAAATCCCATCAGGAAAGAAGAAGATCGAAGCCCCGCTGGCACATCATCCACCAACACCCACACCTAAGAAAGAGGACCAACAGCTTTTCCAGTACAAGTAGCAAGCTTCACAGGGACCACCAGTTGATTGAGGGGAAGGGTGAAGCTAGTGCAAGAGGCAATCATACGGAGGCAGTCCTTGGAGGGGAACACAACAGAGAATTCATAGTCCGACAGCTAATTAACTTGCCAATCCCAACCTTCAACATCCCAGATCCAGAGCCCTTCAAGTAGAGTTTGACACGATATCTTCTGATCTTTCACTGACACTATGGTAGCATTTGAGAGGGAAGGGGCCGCCGCCAGGACAGGTAGATCGCTATCCATAGCAAAGAAGGCGCAACCAGGCAAACCCGTGCCAAACTGGAGGAAAGAAGGTGGTTTCTAGCGGTTCATGCAGTTGACAGTGAGATGCCCATCCGAGCGACAGATTAAGCAGAACAGGGGATTCGTGCATCTGGATTGGAAGTGCCCAGGCCTATGACAGGCAAAGCAAGTGAGCGCAGACAGGTTACTCGGGGAGGAAGAAAAGGGGTGATGCTGCGGGAGGGAGGGAGGAGGAGGCAGGAGCCCATCCCCCACCCGCAATGGGAAAGCGCCAGGGAGAGGGCCGGCAGACCGCCGAACCGGACCAGCGAAATACCGAGGCGGAGGGCGAGGGCCAGCGCCTGCGCCCGTCG
>NC_041387.1:301086581-301116668 GCF_002162155.2 Triticum dicoccoides
AGTGGATCTGACAAGACGACAAATGGGGAAACGGTGTCGACGCAAATCAGCTGTGGAAGCCAGAAACCCTAGTAGGGGGGAACGGAGCCGCGGGGGATCCATAAATACCCAGACCGAGCCGAGCCTACCTGGGCCAAACGGGCCACGCGAGCCGGGGGAGGGGGGGTAATCCAGAAGCATAGGAAAGTCACACCGGGCCCACAAATAGGAGAGGGGGGAATTCGTCAACTGACGACAAAGAAGGGGGAGTGGGCTGGCAAGCCAAGGCAAGAGCGGGAGGCCCAACAAGCCCAACAGACGGTCCAACTCGTAACCCACTGGTCAACGGGGAGGCGACTAGATGTAGGGCAAGCGGCGCCAGCTACACGACACGCTCCAGAGTCACAGCCGCCGGAGATGGGGAAGCTGGACTAGAAGCAGAGGACAGGGAGGAGGGGCATGCCACACCCGGAGCGACACCCAGGATCCCAGATCCGGGTGAAGGGCAGGAATACTTACCAGATTTGCGTTGGCGACGAGAAATCCGGACCCAGCCAACATCCGACATCGGCAACGGCACCGGCCGACCCCGGCCCCCAGGAGCAAACTTGCGGGAGCGGGCCGCAGTGGAGGGGGGAGTGACCCGCACAGGGCGAACCGGTGAGAGCATGTAGGCAGGCTCCTCGTTCGATGAGCAATCCTCATTGGAAGCGAGAGCCCAAAAACGGGAGCCACACGGCGATGGGGAGGGGCGCCGGAGAACGAACCACCGACGAGCGAGCGGGGGAGGAGGAGCCAGACGCAGGGGGGAGGGGCAAACCAGAGCCCAGGGCGGCGGCGGGTGAGCACGGAACGGTGCCGGAGGGGCAGGGAGGGACGAGGGGAGGGACGAGGGGGAGGGAGCGGGGGGGGGGGAGGAGAGCCATCTTGCTGCATGTCTGAATCCTGACTACTACTCTAGCTTCTAATACATTCACATACATCTCTTCTAAATTCTCATGTAACCCATGGATGTATGATATTGAACATGAATTTAATTTTGATTGATTCAATGGTTGTGAATTGGTTTGCAGAAACAAAACTAATGGATCTTTCCATGATCAGTACAATGTTGTCGGTACATATATAAACCAAAATCCCACTGATGAAATTAACACAAGGCTTGGAAAGCGCTACAAAAAAATACCTGCATTCTGCAACTTTAGACAGGTCCATACATTATTTTGGTACAAAAGTACAAAGCCAATGAACATACATAATAGAAAATACATGAATAAACACACACGCTAGCTTTTAAACAAACATATTCATACATTGGGCTCATTCAGGCATTCTGTATTCTTCTTTTTTATAAGTAAACTCATCCGATACATCTTCCTTTACGAATTTACACCATGAATGTAGTAAATATTCATAGATATTCTATCGTTTTAAAAGAAACATATTCATACATTGGAGTAGTCTGCTGCTGTCAAGTACAAACAGAATCCATGTATGTAGGAGTGGATGATGTGTTGCTTGTCAGTCAAATATAGTCTACTATCAACAACAACTATATAGGCTACAGTAAACTGACGAATTGACAAACATACGAGACCCATTAGATGCTTCAAAAGTATCAATTAAAGAAGGCAAAAATCATCAAAACAAACTTTGTTGCTTGCCCGTGCAAGGATATGAGAAGGGGGTTAGAGCTAGTTCTCTAGATTTCTAAAGTAAACTTTCAATACATAAGCTTCCTAAAATCCTCTTTGAAACTATACTTTACAGAAAGCGGCAGACTGCAGTGCTCTCACTACAAAAAAAACACATCCGTGACATTTTGGGCCGAACGAAAAAAAAATTGTCATACTTATGACACTTCTATGACGATAATTGTGACAAAACCCGGTATCATCATAGATGTGGTGAGCTCCTACTTCTATGACAAAAAATCATGACAGACAATGGGCTTTTCGTCCTGGGCGGGCTGGAGACGCGGCTGCATGACATTCTTTTGGATGTCCATGATGGAAAAAATCATGGTAGAAGCGAGGGCGAGGAAATTTTCGTGAGTTCCCGGTAACGGTGGGTGGTTGGGGGCCGACCAATGCGTGTTTCTCTCGTACACGTACGCGCATGGGTGCGAGGCGTTGGGCTCTAACTGAACCCGAGCGAGGCATTCGCTTAACTGAACTCGAGCGATTGCACTGCAGGCTACGCGTTACCGAACCCGAGCGATCGAGCGATTCCTTAACTACTGCTGCTAACTGAAGCCGATCGATGCTACCTCTGGATGAATAGTGAGCATTGGGGGGGGGGTGGATGAACATTTCCCGATGGGGGTTGTATGTACAGGACCCCGTGGTGTTACCGCTGGATGAACAGGACCCCGATTGATCGAGCCGATTGGGCGTGGAGGAACAGGACCCCGTGGAGGGCTGGATGAACAGGACCCGTGGAGGGAAGGTTGAATAGTAGCCGGTGGATGGCTAGTTGAACAGTAGCCGGTGGAGGGCTGGATGAACAGTAGCCCGTGGAGGGGTGGTTGAACAGGACCCCGTGGAGAGGGTTGCTTGAATAGTAGCCGGTGGAGGAGCGCGCGGTGGAGGCTGGGTGAATAGGAGCCCGTGGATGAATAGTCGTAGGTGGAGGCTGGAGGAGGTTGATGGTGGATGAACAGTAGCCCGTGGAGGCTGGAGGAGGTCGATAGTGGAAATGAATAGTATCCCGTGGAGTCCTGTTTTGCGGTACGCCACACCCCTCCCGATGAGCAGGACCCCCGTTTCGACCGTAGCGCTCCAACACAAGTCCGTTTCCTCCGTTTTGCGGTACGCCACACCCCTCCCGATTAACAGGACCCCGTTTCGACTGTAGGAGGTCCAACAGAAGTCTATTTCTGCCGTTTTATGGTACGCCAGACCCCTCCCGATGAACATGATCCCGTTTTGACAGTGGCTGGTCGAACACAAGGCCGATTCCTCCGTTCTGCAGTACTCCAGGTCTCGTTTCCATCGGTTGTTTTGTCCAAGCCAGCCCGATGAACACGACACGCATTCCGTTCCGACCCAACCAATTGGCTCCCCATGAACACGACGACGATGTAGTTTCTCTGTTATGACCCAGCCATGTACGCGAGCCATGGTCGTACGTATGCGCGAGTAGGCGTTCGAGACCCCGCCCGTATGTACGTATGTGGCCGTATTTTCTTTCTTGCACCCTGGCCGCTGTACGTACGTGTACATGCTATGTGCGCACCTCTACTACGACACGTGCGCGCCTCTACATCGACCAGTATGTACGTACACGTTCACGAGCAGAATGACAATGCTACGTATGCTTTGACCAGGTGGGTCCCGATTGTCAGGCACTTCCTTGCGTGCGAAGATGTAGCTAGTGGGTCCCAGCAGTCAGGGGGGCGAATCAGTTTTTTCGTAATATGGACGCACTTCCTTGCGTGCAAAGATGTAGCTGGTGGGTCCCAGCAGTCAGGGGGAAATGTTTTTTTATAAAATACAGTGGCCCATTTGGTGGGTCCTTGCTATCAGGTGGAGGAATAATTATTTTGCGCGTAATAAGGAGCCAATTTCTTACGGCTGCCATGGACCGAGCTGTCAGCCTCTCCACGTAGAGTACTCTTCCGGTGGAAGTCGTTCCTTGACCACGTTGACCACGCCATGCCGAGAGCACCAGGGCCGTGGACGACGGCAAGGCCTAGGATGGGGACGACGCGGAGCCAAGGAAGACGCGGCAGTGGAAGCCCGCGCAGAGAGGAGTACGAGGGTTCACTGGTTCGGCTGTGGTGTGAGGCTATCGTCGCCGCAGAATAACAGGGGGTGTGGGTGAGTAGAGGGATGGCCTGGCCAACGGTGGGAGTAGTAGGGGGCGGTGAGGCCTCCGCGGCATCACAGCCGGCCACGGGAGGCAAGAGCACGCGGCACGACCGACGCTGCTTTGGATGGACATCGTACGGTCACTACAGCTAGAATCGTTTATAATGACTAAGTTGACAAAGCCCTTGGTACGCGTCAACTTAGTAGGCCCACGGGCCAGCCTCCGAAACGGTGCGCCCCAGATGTCAAGGGGAGGAATCATTTTTTGGGCGGCTGAAGCAAGAATAATCAAGATTGAAGAAAACGCACGAGATCTGTTGGATGGACATCCAACGGCCACAACTGCTAGAACCGTGTGTTGACAATAAGTTGACAAAGCCTTGCATATGCGTCAACTTAGTTTTTTAGGGGACGCGTCAACGTAGAAGTCCCACAAGTGTGTGGCAGAGAACATATAGCCCATTAACAATTTGTAAGAATGTACAACCCATTTTTTAATTCTAATGGAATTTACTACAGCCGATTTACAGTTTGTTAAAAGTACAGCCGATTTTCTAGCTAAGACAAGATTAATAATTTCAACCAACCGCTCAAAACAGAATTTAAAAAATCCCCCATTTTGATGGGATCCGAAATATTTTCATCTGAAATTTCTGGTCAGATTAAATATAATTTCAAAATAAAGTTGTATTACATTCAAATCCAACGAAATATTGCGCTCAACAAGTAATGAAATTTAAAAAAAATTCAAACTCCAAAAATAATATATATTTTTAAAGTAATTACGCGTTTGGTGCATTTTTTATAGTTACTGCCTAGTTATTATAATTACATCCCATTTATTATTTCTTAAAGTCCATTTTCTTGTTAAGCCTAATGCATACCTCCTAGAAAAGTTTGCATTCCAACGGGGCGGAGAATAACAAGTTGACCCGGATATTGTGTACAACTGTCGGCCCAGTTGCATTGATGATGTTGAAAAAAATGCATGTTAGTATAGTACAACATAACATGGCTACTCAGCCCACATTCAGCGACGCCGGAAAGGCCCAAACAAGGCTTCTATACAACTTTTTGAAGTCAATGAGCTCAATTAATAACTTAAGAAAAAACTTATATTAGAGTGGAACCTAATTAAAAGCTGTCACGAGCAAAGAAATAATTCAACGGGCTCCACTTGTGTGTGTGTGTGTGCGTGTGCGTGTGTGTGTGTGTGCATGTGCGTGTGTGAGAGAAAGAGAGAGAGAGAGAGAGAGAGAGACCCATCAGTCGATGCTCGTAAATACATCTTTCAGCCATATGCATTGTTGATGCTTAGTAAAAACTTATATAGTTGACACGATCATATAGAACATCATACCACACTGAACTTGCATACAAAAATTTCACGCAGGCGGCACAATCAGGATAGAAGTAGTGGATCGCTACGGGTTGGGCTATGTTGAAACCAATGAACTCGTACGTAATGGTTCATCATCTTTATCAATGACGGGGAAATATCTTGAATGTTGTACAAAGAAAACAGACAGACAACACAATAAGTTCTGCTAGCACAATAAGTTGACGTACAACCCTTTCTAAAAAAAGTTCAGATACAAAATTAGAACAGGTCACAATCAAATGTACTGGCACATCAGTGCTTCACACCCATAGCTCGGATTTAACTAGTATCTGACAAGACTTAGTTGTTACCTCAAATTAGAGCACATCCAGGCAGCTAGCCCTGCCTCTTCCCCCAAAGAAGCAGTGGCCTCCGCCGCGCGACGGGGTAGGCCCTGTGGCATCCATCGTTCCGAGAAACATAGGGAAAGTCTGATGTTGGCTCCTTTAATGGACATCGTCAACGGACCCTGGCACCAGCGGCGGCAGCATGACTTTGATTGATGGATTGACCACTTCTTCGACATGCACGAACACTCGATACAGGTACATCCCTAACATGGTCCACGGAGGCCTTGGTGGCGACGAATAGTACAACCCCGATTCCTGCACAGGTATCTTAACACCAATCACCTTCGGTATGGTGGACGGCTACTTCATCCATGCCATAACCGTCAGAGCCCAGCTGTTTGGAGGAACAAACATACTTACGAGCTCACCTCCAAGGTCATTGATAAGCTCATTCATGGACTCGTTGTTCCAGGAATGTTGAGGCATGCTGTGGAAGGTAATCTTTGTTAAAAACTCAAACTTAGAGGGCACCGAGCCCCATCCTGGGTGCCATAGAGAGCTCCATCCCAGAACAAAAGCCAGGAAGATTCGAACACACGACTGTAGTCGAAAGTTGTCCGAAACCTGATGAAGAAATCAATCGGTGGCAGACAGACTTCGACGTGCAAGTCACTTATTTGGATGCCGTGCGCAATGCCAAGAGCTTTGACAAGGTCGTCCGGCGATACGGGAGGCCGGTCGCCGTTGATGGTTACCATCAGCACTTTGCCGACAAATTGGTCGTCAAGCGCCGCCATGCCACTGTTGAGCGACAACACACAACAACCGAAGGCAGGACGGACCTGAGAATCTCCGGCTTGGAGATCCGTGTTGACCGGCGACATGATAGTGCGCTTGAGTACAAGGAGTACATGAGGGGGATTTGGGGGAACTGGAGTAGGAATCGAGATTCCAGAGGTGGGGGAGGGGCGTGAGATTGGGGATGAAAAGGTAGCATGAATTTTGAACACGCGCCAATATGCTCTCAGCGCGCAAGCGCACGAAAACACCGGTGGCGCCCACATGTCGGCCTAAGAGTCCTTATTCGTTCTTTTTTGGAGAGCCTGACCTTTTTTTTAAGATCTTTTGAGAGCCCGGCCTGAGAGTCATAATTGACCTGTTTGGCATTGCATTACTAGTCGACCCATATTCAACAACAACTCACTGGCCCAAACAAGTGTACATCATCAAAAAGACACTGAGCTCAAATTATAACTTGAAAAAAGGAGCTATACTCTGAACACTGGAGAATGGTGATGCCCTCATTTAGCCCACCAGTAGTTCGAGACAATAAATAGTTTAAAACAACGATATATACAACATTCAAACACTAACTAGTGAATACTACTGACATAAACAGCAAGACATGATAGTTTATAAGAAGTCATGCTACACCACCAAAATGCACCCATCTGCAGCACTCAGACTCTCGTGATCCAGACGAAAATGACATTCTAAACAGAGGCAACTATTACATAGTAAGAGTGACATAGACGAGGATGATCAAATGACAAGGAATATTCATAACAAAAGAGAGAACTACCCATCCAGAACAAGCAGCAAAGACAACAAGTCATTCGAAGAGGGATGATCCAACACCATCATAATTAGCAGCCCCGCTTCAGCGATCAGTGATCCAGAGACACCAGTACACCACCCTTTCAACGCAACAGCCCAATTACCTATCAACCTGAAGGCTTGAACCACATCACTGCCTGTCATAATTGAGACATCCAACGATCAAAGTTAATCTGGATGCCTTTGTCATTCTCACCTTCTTTTGGCTGTAGGCTGTATCGTTGACAATCAGGGTTTTGCTCCAGAACTCCTAGGGCCCGCCGTGTAGACACAGTTTTCCATAGCAAACAAAGCCTCTCTGCCATCAAGGTCCTTGCCAACGGTGATCTCCTGGTTAATCGGATAATTGAGTCCGAGAAACAAAGAGTGTGAACCAAGGTTGCTTACCCGCCTCCAACTCAAAAATCCTGAAGGCCCCAACAAGCTGGTATCCCGCTCACAGAAGTAACAGCCACTGTCCGGATACTCACGTATTTCACGGTGCTTGTATACAGTGGGGTTTTTGCAATATAACTTTTTTGGCTCATGTGTCCAAATGATCATCAGTCTTTTGTCGTCGTCTGATAGAGCGAGGAACCAGTTGTGCTTCCCTTTTTTGGCAAAGGTGGTGTGATTACAAAGGGAAGTAAATGTAGGGACACTACATCATATCAAAATGGACAAGCATTGTTAATGTAAGATCAACATTACTCAGAGTATGAGTAGGATAATGCAAGAAACAACATTGATATGTCCCTATTGGAACTGGGAGGAAAATGCAGGGAAATGTATACTGGGTTCAAAAATATAGAAGTCACATGCATGGTTATACTCATGTTATCTTGCAATCGATTCTTCACAGGAAACTACCATGTCATGCATGTTATGTAATCATGTTTTGTCCTCACAAACAAATTCTTCAAGGTAACTAATAGACCATGCATTTTTATATACTCGTGTTTTGTGGGCAAATTTTTTGTGAGGATATTATTCTAGCCATTGATTGCTGAAGGGCGAATATAGGTATGTACACATGGTAAGCATTGCAGGATTTCACTACTTCCAAATATAGAGTTCTCCATATGCACATTTACTTCCCTAATGTATGGTTAGATGAAACCAACAGTGTGGTGCATGTTTCTACATCATGAAAATGAGGAAACTAACATGGACATTGATACACACTCATATTTAGTAGTAGTATATAGATTACTGTAAAATAAGCAGAATATTCATATATTCCTAACCATTTGATTATTCAGGGGTACAGATTGGCTGTAATGACATGGTCACAATCGCATAAATTAACTCATTCCAAATATAGCTGATTTACGGCGTCTCTAATACATTGACATAGTTCTACTCAAATTCTGCTCAAACATGGATATGCCAATCATCACAAAAAGTTCAAACAGTGTCATGGCATCACCATTAACATGAGACGGAAACAACTTACATGCGTCGTCCCAACAATACGTGGTGCCATCTACTTTGTCGATCATGTAGATCATGCCATTGTGTTCAATAGCATCACAGAAGTGTGTATCAGCTTTGACAATGATCCACTACGAGCTGAGTTGTCTCCAGCTAAAGAAGGCACCAGCGTAAAGATAGGCGAGTCCGCGGTCGAACAAGGCAATTAGCTTGAAGTCTGCGTAATTTGCATGCCATCTGGGCACTTGGCAGATTACAATGTTCTGCAAAACAAGGTCCATCCAACTGACGTAGTAATCTAGATGACTTGGACCGCGATGGTAAAACTCTATATAATCCAACGAAGGAAGGATAATCTCATGGGAGATCTGGAAGTTCACGAGCACTAACTTTTTACCATTTTATCTAAAGGCAGCCATCAAGTGGGCGTTCATGCCGACCCAGTACATACCTGGCAAGAAGTTTTGGGAGATGGTGATTGGATCGAAGTCGAGGGAAATGATGTACGGCGACCCACTACATACCTGCAAATAAGTTTCGGCTAATGGAGATCGGATTGAACTCGAGGGGCATCATTTACGCCTCCGTATCATGGTGAGAAAATCTCACAAGACCAGATAGCAGCAAGCAGGGTGTCTTGAAAAGCATAGGCCTCGCTGTCGGTGTCAAAACTGGTGGATCTCGGGTAGGGGGTCCCGAACTGTGCGGCTAAGGTTGATGGTAGCAGGAGGCAGGGGACACGATGTTTACCCAGGTTCGGGCCCTCTGTATGGAGTTAATACCCTACTTCCTGCTTGGTTGATCTTGATGAATATGAGTATTACAAGAGTTGATCTACCACGAGATCATAATGGCTAAAACCCTAGGAGTCTAGCCTATATGATTATGATTGCCTCTACGGACTAAGCCCTCCGGTTTATATAGACACCGAAGGGGACTAGGGTTGTACAAATTCGGTTACAGAGAAAGGTATCTACATATCCGAATGCCAATCTTGCCATCCACGCAAAGGAGAGTCCCATCCGGACACGGGAAGAAGTCTTCTATCTTGTATCTTCATGGCCCATCAGTCTGACCCACGTCACATAGACCGGACGGCCGAGGACCCCTTAATCCAGGACTCCCTCAGTAGCCCCTGAACCAGGCTTCACTGACGAGGTGTCCGACATGGAGATTGTCTTCGGCATTACAAGGCGGGTTCCTCCTCCGAATACTCCAAAGCATCCTTCGAATACATAAAAACATGTCCAGCTCTGCAAAACAAGTACCACACACAACCACAGAGAGTATAATATATCACGAGTCCAATCCGCTGACAACTTTTTGTAGCGTGACATCACGTTGCTGTCCGGCCTTTATTCGAACCGTTTTTTAGCCTGCCGCTCCATATTTCGAGATGTGGTTTCATTGGCATGTCTTGTCAAAGCAGAGATCGTGTCCCCTTATCGCGGGATTCTCATCAATATGGGCTAGGGTAACCCAACGGTGCCGCTTGCATGGCCCTTCAGGAATAGGCGAGTTGGGAGGCACTCGATATTCGCTGCCTTTATAAGGAGATAAGGATTTACCCCTTCACCCACGCCTTCTCTTTCTCTACCTTCCCCATTCTCGAGCTCCAGCGCCCAAGTTATCATCCTTTCCGTCCCAAGAAAGTAATCCAACCATGTCCGGATCTGGAGCGCAGGGCAAGTGGATGGCCTCCTCCGTCAAGAAGAAGGACATTACCAAGCTCTGGGAGGCTGGGTATTTAGCCAAGTAAATCGCCCACCGGCTTCCGGCCAAGGGACAGATCATCGCCATCCCAGAGCCCTATGAGAGGGTAGTATTCATCCCTCACTTTGTCCGCAGGTTGGGATTTCCTCTCCACCCATTCGTCCGCAGACTCATGTTCTACTATGGGCTAGATTTCCATGATCTGGCCCCCAACTCCTTCCTCAACATCTCGGCATTCATTGTCATGTGTGAGGCCTTCCTCCGCATCTCACCACTTCGGATTATGGCTAAAGATCTTCAATGTGAAGCCGAAGGTGGTGAGCGGTCAACACGCAGAGTGCGGAAGTGCCATGGTGAGCAAGATGCCCAACGTCATATGGCCTGAAGGCTCCTTCACGGAGACTGTCAAAGGGTGGCAGAAATCATGGCTCTATATCACAAAACCGCGCGGCCTCACCTGGGTCGCGGCTCCCGAATTCTAGTCCGAAGCCCCGATGCGGCTCACCTCCTGGCCATAGAAGGTCCTGGACTGGTCTTCATCGGACGAGCTGACAGCGCTTCAGACGCGCATTAGGAGCATGATAGACAAGAAGATCAAGCTTTTCAATGTGATCCAAGTGATGCTTATTCGCCGGATACTTTCGTGCCAAAGCCGGACTTGCCATTTGTGGGAGTACAGTCCGGCCAAGCACCAGACCTTGCTGCAGTTCTTTGGCACTATGCACGAAGACATCTGGAAGGTGCTTTTCAAGTCCAGCGAGACATGGCCAGATACGGGAGAGGACCGTGGGCATGAGTTGCCCCATCCTGCTAGTTCACTAAGTTTTTTCATGTTTTCAAGGTGTATCCTTTACTTGCATACAGTAGGAAGACGCCTAAGCCTCCCTACTGATTCTCTCAGGGCTGGACAAAGAAGGAGGAGCGGATTCACTGTCTGGCTCCGCTGCCCGAAGACCCAGCAATTCCACTTCTGACGAAGATGCTGGTTCCGGCGCACTATCAAGCGCTGGAGAAGAAGGCCAAGAAGAAGCCAAGGGAACCAGAGGTGGTCTCCGTCACAAGGGTGCTTCGGAAATAACGTCCGAAGACACCGAGACTCACTCCTCCGCCGCCGAGGACGAAGAGGAGGAGGAAAGAAACTCTCCCCCCGAGGGGGAAGGAAGAAGAGGGCGGCCTCCACAAGCCTGGAGGCAGATGCGTCTAAGAGGGGGAACGGTTCCCTCGTGGATAACTCCACGTGGGACGTCGATAGCAGCCTAGAGCGGCGCTCCCGAGACAAGCCCCTGGCCAAATCGTGAGTACTCAAAAACTCAGACACATTCATATATCCGGCCTCTCTACTTCATAGTCTTAACATGTTGAATCATGCATTTGCAGTCCAGCTCGGTCCGACCTTGAGCGGTCCTCATCTTCGGGAGATTCGCTGGACCCGGAGGTGATGGACAGCGGGTCCCTTCCAGTGGCCTCCTCTCCCAAGGCCATGGATGGCGCCGAGGCGTTGTCCCGAAGGATCCCAGGCCAGGGAGAAACTCAGGAGGCCGTCAGGGTGGTGCCGGAGGGTGGAACCTCAGCCGCCAGACACATGGGGAAGAAAATCACCATGGATACTGACGATGGGGACCATATACGATTCGACCCCCAGCCGAATACAATTCCGGAGACCTATACGGCTCCGGAATCAGGCAAGTAGCCTATTTCGAAAGAAGAAGGTGTGCCTATTCCACCGGTGACCTCTGTCTATCCAGAGGCACCGGATAATTTGCTGGAAATGCTGCAAGGCGCTTCCATTGTTGACGAAAACCGTAACCTGATGGGTACGATGGTTGAGAAGATCCAGTACGCGAAGAGCGGACTGACCGAAGCCTGCAGAAGCCTTCTAACAGGCTTTGAGGTAAGCAACTCAATTATGTAAAAAGAATGTCACAGTATAGACAGTAGCCCCTGAGACACTGTCCGGTGTTCGAAAAGAAATGCCGGATAGAGGATCAAACAAGTTCCACAGGAGACTAACCAGATGAGTCAATGTGAACAAGTAGGAGTCGTTACTGGCTGCGACCTCTCATACTGCTGAGGTTTCCGGACTGAAGCAGAGTCTGGAGCAGGCCGAGAAGAGCTCGGCCGCGTTAAAAAACAGCTGGAAGACAATCAAGGTATGCAATAACTTTGTCTATTTTTAGGAAGGATGAATGGTTTGTGCTGACTAAAGTGCATGATATTTGTTAGGGGCGGCGACCGAGTTGGAGGCCCTCAAGAAGGCGTTGGCCGAGGCCGAGGAGAGAGCGGCCAAGGAACAAGCCGCCCGCGAAAATCGTGAGGCCAAGGTCAGTGGGGTCCAGCAGGAGCTCCAGGACGCCGTGAAGAAATGTGAGTCCTTGGAGCGCAACCTTGCAAATCAAGAGTCCGAACTTGCCAAGGCCCACCAAAGCGCACACAATGCCCGGGTTGAAGCCCAGGGCGCCCTCCAGGTCCAGGCGGCCAGAAAAATCATGGCGGGTAAGGCCTTTATTATGCAGAGCAAATATGTGAAGAAAAGGTTCCTCTTACTGACCCGGATTTGTAGTTCTCCAGGGGCGTTTGCGGATCTGCCGTGCAGCGTTTTAGACGTTGCGGAATTCTTCCCAGCCGAAGAGGGGAGCTCCACGGAGAAGCTGTTTTGGTCGCAATACCTTGCTCAAGAATATACGGTGCCCTTTAGCGATCAGCTAAAACAGCTGGTCAAACTACATAGGGTGGCCGAACTAGCCATGAAGGATTTAATAATCTGGCTATGGCCTGCCAAAGCCATACCCAGCAGCTACTTCGGGCTCGTGAAGTGGCTGGTCAATGCCTACCCTCGGCTTGATGTCGTCAAGCGGTCGGTCTGCATCGAAGGCGCGTGAATGGCCTTCGCCCGAGTCAAGATGCATTGAGTGAAGACGGACGCTGTGAAGCTTGTGACCGAGGGACCGCCCGCAGGCAAGGAGCACCGCACGCCCGAGTTGTATTTTTACAATGTCTTGGAGAGACCCCGCATTATGGCGAGGCAGTGTTCAAAAGACGTTATATTTGAATGAAGTCATTCATATTGTCCCTTCCTGTATTATGAAACAGAGTCGTTATGTAATATAATGCCGGTTATTTAAAGTTTTACCTCATGTGTGGCCATTTTGTTAAATCTGAGAGTTGGCCAGTCATCAGCTTCAGCCCCCATGTAGGCAGTACGGGGGTGTTCGGGATGAATCTAAACACTCTTTATCCCAAAGTTTTGGTCCTTAAAGGAGGTGTTTAGCGCAACAAACTAGGCAATCAGACTATGTGGCTTTATCACCCTCACTTAACCATAGGAGTTTGACAATAAAAATTTAGGTGCAGCCCCTAGTGTTCGTAAGTCCGAACTTGGGATGTTGTAAACACCTGATCGGATAAAAACCGATTCATCGCATAATGCGGAAAAAATCGCAAAAGATTTAAAAACTTCTCAAACAGCTGACCGGCTCACGCTGCATCATGACAGTCAGTTTTCAGCTTTCTCTACTGAGGTGCTCATCCGTATAAACCAGGACACAATCACAGTAGTTCTCCCTTTACTACCCTAGCCAACATAGCGGAACGTAAGGTAGTAAGCACAGGAGCCGGGCAACCCAACTATTGACCAAAGACATGATTCGAAGCCAATGCATATAATGCTAAAGTTCGGGGTGTAACCGAACTATACTGTAAAAAAGTGTCCGGACTTTGTTGCCGTATTATGGGGTGTAATGAAGCCCCTGGCGACTTAAGACGTACCAGAGTGTATGGGTACAATTGATAAGAATATCAAGAAAAAGAAAAACGAAGCAATGGGTTAATGGCGCAGAAATTGGGCCGCAAACCATTTTCCATTGTAGTTTGATTAATACGTCAAAGTGTATTTTGTACAAGTAGTGCGATAAGCAACAGGACTGTTTAACATGCCACGACCAAGGGAGAGTTGCGTGCGGGTCCTTAAAACAGGCATAACAATCGTTTAAAGAGACCACCTGGAAATTCCCTTATATGTCAATGCTTCTTGCCGTCTTGGTGTACCCGTCCCTTGATAGGTCCGATAATCAGGCCACCAGGAAAGGCCCGGGGAAAAAGAAACCTGGAAAAAAAGTGAAAGTATGTGGGTCCAGGAGAGGTTGAGCTGTATTATGGACCATGATCTAGCTGTGCCTCCGTCTATGCCCGTGGTATTTTGAATGCGTAGTTATGTACACATGGTACGAATGCTGCTGTTTGGTCGGGGCTGGGACGGAGGCCGAATTGCTAGTCAAGCTCTTGATGAGCTAGATTGTCCTACTGCAGAGTAGTTCGGACTCATTTAACAGTGTTCGGGAGCTTGGCCGCCGAATTAAGGTTGTGCCTGAAAAGGCCGCTCTGTGCTTCTGCTGCGAGGGCAGCGGTGTGCTCCTCGATACGGAGGGAGCATTTCGTGTTTCCATTGACTGTTATGATACCGTGTGGTCCGGGCATCTTAAGCTTGAGATAAGCATAGTGTGGCACCGCATGGAATCGAGCGAATGCGGTTTGTCCGAGCAGTGCATGATAGCCATTGCAGAAGGGGACGAAATTGAAGATCAACTCTTTGCTTCGGAAGTTGTCCGGGGATCCGAAGACCACCTCCAGTGTGATTGAGCCCGTACAGCAGGCCTCTACACCTGGTATGACACCTTTAAAGGTGGTTTTTGTGGACTTGATTCTTGAGGGATCAATACACATTTTGCGCACTGTATCCTGATAGAGCAGGTTCAGACTGCTGCCACCGTCCATGAGGACTCGTGTAAGGTGGAATCCATCAATGATTGGGTCGAGGACCAGTGCGGCTGAACCGCCATGACGGATACTAGTCGGATGGTTGATGACCCACAAGTGTAGGGGATCTATCGTATTCCTTTCGATAAGTAAGAGTGTCGAACCCAACGAGGAGCAGAAGGAAATAACAAGCGGTTTTCAGTAAGGTATTCTCTGCAAGCACTGAAATTATTTGTAACAGATAGTTTTGTGATAAGGTATTTCGTAATGGGTAACAAGTAACAAAATTAAATAGGGTGAAGCAAGGTGGCCCAATACTTTTTGTAGCAAAGGACAAGCCTGGGCAAATTCTTATATGAAGGAAAACGCTCCTGAGGACACATGGGAATTATCGTCAAGCTAGTTTTCATCACGCTCATATGATTCGCGTTCGTTACTTTGATAATCTGATATGTGGGTGGACCGGTCCTTGGGTGCTGCCCTTCCTTGGACAAGCATCCCGCTTATGATTAACTACTATCGCAAGCATCCGCAACTACGAAAGAAGAATTAAGGTAAACCTAACCATAGCATGAAACATATGGATCCAAATCAGCCCCTCAAAAAGCAACGCATAAACTAGGGTTTAAGCTTCTGTCACTCTAGCAACCCATCATCTACTTATTACTTCCCAATGCCTTTCCCTAGGCCCAAATAATGGTGAAGTGTCATGTAGTCGACGTTCACATGACACCACTAGAGGAAAGACAACATACATCTTATCTAAATATTGAACGAATACCAAATTCACATGACTACTTATCAAAAGACTTCTCCCATGTCCTCAGGAACAAACGTAACTACTCACAAATCATATTCATGTTCATAATCAGAGGGGTATTAATATGCATTAAGGATCTGAACATATAATCTTCCACCGAAAAAACCAACTAGAATCAACTAGAAGGAGTAATCAACACTACTAGCAACCCACAGGTACCAATTTGAGTTTTTGAGACAAAGATCAGATACAAGAGATGAACTAGGGTTTGAGAGGATATGGTGCTGGTGAAGATGTTGATGGATATTGACCCCCTCCTGATGAGAGGATCGATGGTGACGATTTCCCCCTCTCGGAGGGATGTTTCCCCGGTAGAACCTAGATTGGTTCCGCCAAGGTTCCGCCTCGTTGCAGCGGTGTTTCGTCCCGAAAGCTTCCTCCTGATTTTTTCCAGGGCGAAAGACTTCACATAGCCAAAGATGGGCACCAGAGGCCTGCCAGGTGGCCCACGAGGCAGGGGGGCGCGCCCAGGGGGGTAGGGCGCGCCCCCCACCCTCGTGGACGGTGGGTGGCCCCCCTCTGGTATTTTCTTCGCTCAGTATTTTTTATTAATTCCAAAATTAACTTCTGTGGAGTTTCAGGACTTTTGTATTTGTGCAGAATAGGTCTCTAATATTTGCTCCTTTTCCAGCCCAGAATTCCAGATGCCGGCATTCTCCCTCTTCGTGTAAACCTTGTAAAATAAGAGAGGAAAGGCATAAGTATAGTGACATAATAAGCAACAACAACCCATAATGCAATAAATATCAATATCAAAGCATGATGCAAAATGGACGTATCAACTCCCCCAAGCTTAGACCTCGCTTGTCCTCAAGCGGAAGCCAATATCGGAAAATATGTCCACATGTTTAGAGATAGAGGTGTCTATAAAATAAAATACGGACATGAGGGCATCATGATCATTCTTATAACAACAACATATATAAATATTGTCATATGATTTCTTATACTAAAGTAACAATCTATTCACAATGTCAAGTATGAATCAGAAACTTCATTGAAAACTAACAAACTATAATCTCGGTCATTTAAGCAATTGCAATTTATTATAACATCGGAAAGAGTCAATATAAGAGCTTTTAAGCAAGTCCAGATACTCAACTATCATTTAGTCTTTCACAATTGCTAACACTCATGCAATACTTATGTGTATGAAGTTTTAATCGGACACAGAGAAAGATAGGGACTTATAGTGTTGCCTCCCAACCTTTTACCTTAAGGGTAATGTCAACAATAATAGTTCATGCTAACTTACATCCAATTTGATATATATATCAGGATCTTTCCAACACAATGTGCTTGCCAAAGGATAAAATGTAGAAAGGAAAGGTGAAGATCACCATGACCCTTGTATGAAGGTATAAGACAAAAATAAAAGATAGGCCCTTCCCAGAGGGAAGCAGAGGTTGTCATGTGCTTTTAGGATTGGATGCACAAAATCTTAATGCAAAAGAACGTCACTTTATATTGCCACTTGTGATATGGACCTTTATTATGTAGTCCGTCGCTTTTATTTCTTCCACATCACAAGATCGTATAAAGCTTATTTTCTCCCACGCTAATAAAACATACATATTTAAATAGCAATTTTTATTGGTTGCAACAATGACAACTTACTTGAAAGATCTTACTCAATCCATGGGTAGATATGGTGGACTCTCATGGCAAAACTTGGTTTAAGGATATTTGGAAGCACAAGTAGTATCTCTACTTGGTGCAAAGAATTTGGCTAGAATGAGAGGGAAAGTCAAGCTCAACATGTTGGATGATCCATGACAATACACTTTATTTCGGATATAAGAAAACATAACCCATTACATTGTATTCCTTGTCCAACATCAACTCTTTAGCATGTCATATTTTAATGAGTGCTCACAATCATAAAATATGTCCAAGATATTATATTTATATGGTGCAAAGAGTTGCCAAGGGGAGTGCCCATACCCATGTGATTATGTCTCCTTCTTCGGAGGTGATGATGATGGAGTTGTTGATGATGTAGGCTGGTCATCCATCTTCTAAGGCATAGACTCACCATTATAAAAGGATGATCAAGTCTCTGGGATCCTCAAATCTGCAGCCAAACTCATCCTTTTGAATCTGTATTCATACTCATAGTTTTGGTTTTGCAGGTCATGGATCTGGGCTTGGAGGTGCTCGAATTTCTCATGAAACATGAAGATGGTCTCCCCCAATGTTCTCGGCATCCAGCTTGTGGTTGTTGGTGAACTCCGTGATCATTATGTGGTTGGCATCGAGTCCACGTTCCACCATCTCCTGGCACTTGAAAACTTGTTGCTCCATTTCTTCAAGCCTTGTCTCCATGCTTCCGGTCCTCCTTGGTCCCTCAACATCGCGGATGTGTAGCACCCCCTCATGCATCTCAATGGTTTGAGGGTGTTGCAGCACTTCCGCGATATAGGGGTTGATGACCTTCTCAAAAAATTTGTCCCTGGGAGTGCTTGAAGACGTCATGGTGATCCAGATCTGTCAGAAAAACAGCTCAAAACAAAAGCAGAGGATATTTGCATGTTACAAGGGTCAAAATCTTTGGGAGATTATATAATGAATTTTTACCGACAAAAAGAAGTATCGTGCAAGAAAACGGAGTCCGGAGAGCAAACGAGGTGCCCACAAGGCAGGGGGCGCGCCCAGGGGGTAGGGTGCGCCCTCCACCCTCGTGGATGCCTCGTGTCCTTCCCAGACTACTTATTTTCCTATTTTCTTAAATATCCCAAATGGAGAAAAAATTGCTATTAGAACTGTTTTGGAGTCGGTTTACTTACCATACGACATACCTATTCCTTTTTGGAGTCTGAAACGTTCTGGAAAGTGTCCCTTATGTATTCCTCCGGGGTTACGGTTTCAATCACATTGGTTTCAACATTTATGGGATTACCTGAGATATAGTGTTTGATTCTTTGACCGTTCACCACCTTCCGATTTGTGCCTTCGAAGTTGTTGATTTTTATGGCACTGGAACGATAGACCTCCTTGATAACGTAAGGACCTTCCCATTTAGAGAGGAGTTTTCCTGCAAAAAATCTTAAACGAGAGTTGAAAAGCAACACATAATCACCTACATTAAACTCACGCTTTTGTATCCTTTTGTCATGCCATCTTTTAACTTTTTCTTTAAACAGTTTGGCATTCTCATAGGCTTGAGTTCTCCATTCATCAAGTGAGCTAATGTCAAATAACCTCTTCTCACGGCAAGTTTGAAATCATAATTGAGCTCTTTAATGGCCCAATATGCCTTATGTTCTAGTTCGAGAGGTAAGTGACATGCTTTTCCATAAACCATTTTATATGGAGACATACCCATAGGATTTTTATATGCAGTTCTATAAGACCATAATGCATCGTCAAGTTTCTTGGACCAATTCTTTCTAGATCTATTAACAGTCTATTGCCAAATCAATTTAAGTTATCTGTTACTCGGTTCTACTTGGCCACTAGACTGTGGGTGATATGGAGATGCAATTCTATGATTAACATCATACTTAGCAAGTATTTTACGAAAAGCACCATGAATAAAATGTGAACCACCATCAGTCATTAGGTATCTAGGGACTCCAAACCTCGGAAAAATAACTTCTTTAAGCATCTTAATAGAGGTGTTATGATCAGCACTACTAGTTGGAATAGCTTCTACCCACTTAGTAACGTAATCAACAGCACCTAAAATATGTGTATACCCATTAGAGGAAGGAAATGGTCCCATATAGTCAAAGCCCCAAACATCAAATGGTTCAATAACAAGTGAATAATTCATAGGCATTTATTGACGTCTACTAATATTACCAATTCTTTGGCATTCATCGCAAGACAAGACAAACTTACGGGCATCCTTGAAGAGAGTAGGCCAATAAAAACCGGATTGCAATACCTTATGCGCAGTTATATCTCCAGCGTGGTGTCCTCCATAAGCCTCGGAGTGACACTTGCGTAGGATCTTTTCCTGCTCATGCTCAGGTACACAATGTCTAATAACACCATCTACTCCTTCTTTATAAAGGTGTGGGTCATCCCAGAAGTAATGTCTTAAATCATAGAAAAACTTTTTCTTTTGCTGGTATGTGAAACTAGGTGGTATAAATTTAGCAACAATGTAATTAGCATAATCAGCATACCATGGAGCAGTACGAGAAGTATTTATGACAGCTAATTGTTCATCAGGAAAGCTATCATCAATAGGTAGTGGGTCATCAATAAAATTCTCTAACCTAGACAAGTTGTCTGCAACGGGGTTCTCACCTCCCTTACTATCAATAATATGCAAATCAAATTCTTGTAGTAGGAGAACCCATCTAATAAGTCTAGGTTTAGCAGCTTTATTTTCCATAAGATAATTAATAGCAGCATGATCAGTGTGAACAGTTACTTTAGATTCAACAATATAAGGTCTAAACTTATCACAACCAAATACAACTGCTAAAAATTCTTTTTCAATAGTAGCATAATTTCTCTGGGCACTGTCTAGAGTTTTACTAGCATATTGAATAACATTTAGTTTCTTATCAACTCTTTGTCCTAGGATAGCACCTACGGCATAATCACCAGCATCGCACATAATTTCAAAGGGTATATTCCAATCAGGTGGTTGAACAATAGGTGCAGAAATCAAAGCTTTCTTAAGTATTTCAAATGCTTCTACACAATCATCATCGAAGACAAAAGGAATATCTTTTTGTAAGAGATTAGTCAGAGGCCTAGAAATTTTAGAGAAGTCCTTAATAAACCTCCTATAAAAACCAGCATGACCAAGGAAACTTGTTATACCTTTAATGTCTTTAGGACACGGTATCTTTTCAATAGCATCAACTTTAGCTTTATCAACTTCAATACCTCTTTCAGAAATTTTATGCCCCAAGATAATGCCTTCATTAACCATAAAGTGGCACTTTTCCCAATTCAAGACAAGATTAGTTTCTTCACATCTCTGTAAAACTCGATCAAGGTTGCTCAAGCAATCATCAAAAGAAGATCCATAAACGGAGAAATCATCCATGAAAACCTCAACAATATTTTCACAAAAGTTAGAGAATATAGCCATCATGCATCTTTGAAAGGTAGCAGGTGCATTACATAAACCAAAAGGCATACGTCTATAAGAAAAAGTACCGAAAGGGCAAGTAAAAGTGGTCTTTTCTTGATCCTCTTTTGACACGGGTATTTGAGAGAAACCAGAGTAACCATCTAGAAAGCAAAAATGTGTATGTTTGGATAATCTTTCTAGCATTTGATCAACAAAAGGCAAAGGGTAATGATCCTTTTTAGTATCTTTATTTAATTTGCGGAAATCAATTACCATCCTATAACCTGTAACAATTCTTTGCAAGATCAATTCATCTTTATCATTAGGAACGACAGTAATACCTCCCTTCTTAGGGACACAATGGACAGGACTTACCCACTGACTATCAGCAACGGGATAAATTATACCTGCCTCCAGGAGCTTTAGTATTTCTTTTCTTACCACTTCTTTCATATTAGGATTTAGCCGTCGTTGGTGAACAACATCTGGTTTGGCGTCTTTCTCTAATTTTATTTTGTGTTGGCATCGAGTGGGACAAATGCCCTTAAGATCATCAAGAGTATATCCAATAGCAGCACGGTGCTTCTTCAGAGTTTTTAATAATTTCTCCTCTTCCTGCTCTGAAAGGTTAGCACTAATAATAACAGGATATATCTTTTTTTCATCAAGATAAGCATATTTAAGAGTATCAGGTAGTGGTTTAAGCTCAAACACGGGATCGCCCTTGGGTGGTGGAGGATCCCCTAGAATTTCAATATGCAAGTTGTGTTTCAAAATAGGTCCTTGTTTAAAGAATACTTCATCTATCTCCCTTCTTTCATTCATAAACATATCATTTTCATGGTCTAGCAAATATTGTTCTAAAGGATCATTAGGAGGCACGGCAATAGAAGCAAGACCAATAATTTCATCCTTACTAGGCAATTCTTTATCATGGGGTTGTCTACGAAATTTAGCAAAATTAAAGTCATGAGACATATCCCCTAAACCAATCGTAACAATATCATTTTTGCGGTCTATCTTAGCATTAACAATATTCAAGAAGGGTCTACCAAATATAATGGGACAAAAGTCATCTTGTGGGGAGCCAAGAACAAGAAAATCAGTAGGATATTTAACTTTCCCACACAAGACTTCAACATCTCTAACAATCCCAACTAGTGAAATAGTATCTCTATTGGCAAGCTTAATTGTAACATTGATTTCTTCTATCTCAGCAGGTGCAATATCATGCATAATTTCTTTGTATAAGGAATGAGGTATTGCACTTGCACTAGCACCCATATCACATAAGCCATGATAACAATGATCTCCTATTTTAATAGAAATAACAGGCATGCCTACAACAGGTCTATTTTTAGTATCGAGTCTAGCAATTCTAGCAGCTTCATCATAGAAGTAAATAACATACCCATCAATATTATCAGCCAAGAGATCTTTAACCATAGCAATACTAGGTTCAACTTTAATTTTCTCAGGTGGTGTAGGTGTTCTAGTATTACTCTTACGAACCATGGTTGAAGCTTTAGCATGATCCTTTATCCTAACAGGGAAAGGTGGTTTTTCAATATAGGTAGTACGAACAATAGATCATTATAAGTGATAGTCTTTTCTTCGAGTTTAATAGGTGCAACTACTTTTACTTCAATGGGAGGATTATATTTAAACCACTTATCCTTAGGGAGGTCAACATGAGTAGCAAATGATTCACAGAAAGAAGCTACTATCTCAGAGTCAAGTCCATATTTAGTGCTAAATTCACAAAAAGCATTGGTATCCCTAAAAGATTTAACACAATCAAACTTAGGTATTATACCTGACTCCTTACCTTTGTAGAGATCCCAATCTTCCGAGTTGCATTTAATTCTTTCCAATAAATCCCATTTGAATTCAATAGTCTTCATCATGAAAGAGCGAGTACAAGAAGCATCAAGCATGGAGCGATTGTTGAGAGAAAGCCGAGCATAAAATTTTTGAATAATAATTTCTCTTGAGAGCTATGATTGGGGCATGAATATAACATTGAATTAAGCCTCCCCCAAGCTTGAGCGGTGTTTTCTTCTTTGTGAGGCCAAAAATTATATATATAATTATGATCATGATGAACAAGATGCATAGGATAAAACTTCTGATGAAATTCCAATTTCAATCGGCTGTAGTTCCATGATCCCATATCATAACATAGCCTAAACCATGTCAAAGAATTTCCCTTCAAAGATAAACGGAAGACCTTCTTCTTGATAACATCCTCGGGCATACCTGCAAGCTTAAATAATCCACAAACTTCATCCACATAGATTACGTGCAAATCGGGATGCAATGTTCCATCTCCTGTAAAAAGGGTTAGCTAGCAGTTTCTCTATCATACCCGAAGGAATTACAAATTAAAAATTTTCAATAGGTTCAGTAGGTTGAGGAGAAACTCTTTGCTCTAATGGTCGGGGTGAAGATACCCCGAACAAACCCCTCAAAGGATTACTTTCCATAGTAACAAGTGACAGTAAATTTCAGCACCCTATATAAATTTTTCCTTACCAAGTTCCACTTACCAAAGGCACTTCACTCCCCGGCAACGGTGCCAGAAAAGAGTCTTGATGACCCACAAGTGTAGGGGATCTATCATAGTCCCTTCGATAAGTAAGAGTGTCGAACCCAACGAGGAGCAGAAGGAAATAACAAGCGGTTTTTAGTAAGGTATTCTCTACAAGCACTGAAATCATCGGTAACAGATAGTTTTGTGATAAGGTAATTCGTAACTGGTAATAAGTAACAAAGTAAATAAGGTGCAGCAAGGTGGCCCAATCCTTTCTGTAGCAAAGGACAAGCCTAGACAAATTCTTATATGAAGGAAAACGCTCCCGAGGACACATGGGAATTATCGTCAAGCTAGTTTTCATCACGCTCATATGATTCACGTTCGTTACTTTGATAATCTGATATGTGTGTGGACCAGTGCTTGGGTGCTACCCTTCCTTGGACGAGCATCCCACTTATGACTAACTACTCTCACAAGCATCTGCAACTATGAAAGAAGAATTAAGGTAAGCTTCTGTCCCTCTAGCAACCCATCATCTACTTATTACTTCCAAATGCCTTCCCCTAGGCCCAAATAATGGTGTAGTGTCATGTAGTCGACGTTCACATGACACCACTAGAGGAAAGACAACATACATCTTATCAAAATATCGAACGAATACCAAATTCACATGACTACTTATAGCAAGACTTCTCCCATGTCCTCAGGAATAAACGTAACTACTGACAAATCATATTCATGTTCATAATCAGAGGGGTATTAATATGCATTAAGGATCTGAACATATAATCTTCCACCGAATAAACCAACTAGCATCAACTACAAGGAGTAGTCAACACTACTAGCAACCCACAGGTACCAATCTGAGGTTTTGAGACAAAGATCGGATACGAGAGATGAACTAGGGTGTGAGAGGAGATGGTGCTGGTGAAGATGTTAATGGAGATTGACCCCCTCCTGATGAGAGGATCGATGGTGATGACGATGGTGACGATTTCCCCCTCTCGGAGGGATGTTTCCCCGGCAGAACAGCTCCGTCGGAGCCCTAGAATGGTTCCACCAAGGTTTCGCCTCATGGCAGCGGTGTTTCATCCTGAAAGCTTCCTCCTGATGTTTTCCAGGGCGAAAGACTTCATATAGCCAAAGATGGGCACCGGAGGCCTGCCAAGTGGCCCACGAGGTAGGGGCGCGCGCCCCCCACCCTCGTGGATGGTGGGTGGCCCCCCTATGGTATTTTCTTCGCTCGGTATTTTTTATTAATTCCAAAAATAACTTCCGTGGAGTTTCAGGACTTTCGGAGTTGTGCAGAATAGGTCTCCAATATTTGCTCCTTTTCCAGCCCAAAATTCCAGCCGCCGGCATTCTCCCTCTTCGTGTAAACCTTGTAAAATAAGAGAGAAAAGGCATAAGTACTATGACATAATGAGTAATAACAACCCATAATGCAATAAATATCAATATCAAAGCATGATGCAATATTGATGTATCAATGGTCCCTATGATCGAAGGTGATCGGATAGGACGACCATGGGTTGAACTTTGGGGCGATTGGCTCCATCGCGTAGATGTCCCTGAGCGCGTGCTTGCGCTCCCTCTTGGTGACATGGGTAGCGTATATCATGTTCACCGTTTTAACTTGGGGGAAACTTCTTCTGTCCCCCTGTGTTCGGTAGCCGGGGCTCCTTGTCATTGTCCTCGCTTTGCGACCCCTTCTCCTTGTTCTTAGCATTTAACTTGACGGCATGTTTGAAAACCCAACAGTCTCTGTTGGTATGATTGGCTAGTTTATCAGGGGTGCCGTGGATTTGATATGGATGATTGAGTATGTGGTCCAAACTGGATGAGCCCGGATTGTTCCTTTTATATGGCTTCTTCCGCTAACCGCACTTAGAGCCACTGAGTCCGACTTTTACCGCCGTGTCCTCAGAGTTGTCACCATTGTTTCGACGCTTGTGTCTGTTGCGTCAGGGCTTGCCGTTGCTATTTCAGGCTTCAGAAGTGCCAGGTTAACTTGTATTGTTACTGCTATGGGCTAGCCAGCTATCCTCGCCCGCGCAGAAGCGGGTCATAAGCGACGTGAGTGCTACCATGGACTTCGAATTTTCTTGGCCGAGGTGTCAGGCGAGCCATTCATCATGGATGATATGTTTAAAGGCCGCTAGGGCTTCGGCATCCGGACAATCGATGATCTGGTTCTTTTTAGTTAAGAACCTAGTCCAAAATTTCCTGGCTGACTCTCCGGGCTGTTGAATTATGTGACTTAAATCATCAGCATATGGAGGTCGGACATATGTACCTTGGAAGTTGTCGAGGAAAGCGTCTTCCAAGTCTTCCCAGCTGCCAATTGAGTTTTCGGGCAAACTCTTTAACTAGTGATGAGTCGGTCCCTTGAGTTTTAGCGAGAGGTATTTGATGGCATGAAGATCATCACCGCGGGCCATATGAATATGGAGGAGGAAATCCTCAATCCATACCGTGGGGTCTGTTGTACAATCATATGATTCGATGTTCACGGGTTTAAACCCTTCCAGGAATTCATGTTCCATTACTTCAGCAATGAAGCAAAGGGGGTGTGCGGCGCCTCTATATCGGGCCAAGTCGCGATGTAGCTCGGATGGAGTTCGTCTGCGGTCTTCGGTCCAGGCGTGGTTATGTTTGTCACGTCTGGCCGGATGGCCATCATCACGTATCGGGGCATGCCCCAACGATCCATAGATCAATCTGGTCTGACCTGCTCTATTTTCCAAGTCGTGCCGGAGGTCATATGTGTATCCCCGAGCTATTGTGTCTCTGTTTTTATGGCAAGATAGTGCGGGCTGGCGTTCGGCTCGAGTTGCCGCTTTGTCCCCGCCACGTGGTGGTCGGTCAGCCGCATTATGGGCTGGTAGGACGGGCTCCAGCACCTCGTCATCGAATTGGGGTAGAAATTTGCGCTTCGGGTAACTTTGGTTGAGCGCTCGAGGCCGAATTCTTCGGCTGCTAGGACATTAGTCCATCTATCGTTGAGCAGATCTTGATTAGCTTGAAGCTGCTGCTGCTTCTTCTTCAGGCTCCTTGCAGTGGCTATTAGCCGGTGCTTAAAGGACTCCTGATCGACGGGCTCCTCAGGCACAATAAAGTCTTCGTTGCCGAGGCTCGCCTCATCCTCGGAGAGTGGAAGATAATTATTGTCCTCCGAGTCTTCGTTAACGGCATGTTCATTAGGGCTGACTCGCCCATCCTCCCGTTCGTCATGTTCGGAAGTTGGCTCAACGAGGTCTTCGCTGTCTTCGGCATCGTCCGAAGTATTATTTTCTCATGTGCCGGTATTGCTATTTTTTCCACGGCGTGGTTTAGAGCGGCGCTGCTGACATTGGCGCTTTGGCTGTATCTCAGGAGATTTATCCTCGACTGGATCCTTTCATTGTCATCGTTGTTCTCTTTGGGTGTATCCACCATGTATACGTCATACGAGGAGGTGGCTGTCCAGCACCCTGTAAGCGGTGGTTTTTGTGCCTGTTCCTCTCCGGCATCGTCGTCCATACTGTCGATCTCTTCGGAGTCGTAATCGAGCATGTCGGTTAAGTCTTCGACAATGGCTATGAAGTGGGTGGTGGGTGGGAAGCGGAATTCTCCGTCATCAGCCTCCAATCCAAACCGGATATAGTTCGCCTGAGAGTCTCCTGATAAGGAGAGGGATTTTAATGAGTTTAGCACATCACCTAAAGGTGAGTGCCGGAAGATGTCCGCGGAGCTGAACTCAATGATTGGCGCCTGATCAAGTTTGATGGGCGCGGATGCACGCGGTTCGGAACCTATAGCTGGAGATGAATCCGAGGTTCCGGTGACACAGGCCCTGCTCGAGGTTGGATCTGTGTGCGGCTCCAACGCCGCTGAGTCTGTGGCTTCCATGGCGGGGTTGAGCTTCCCGTCCTCGGATGGTGCAATCTGGTCTGGATCTAGGGCCAGAGCAGTTACAGGCGCTATCTCCTGAGCACCGTCTGATGACAGATTTAGGTCATGTTCATCGTGGTGGCAGGGAGCGGCCGTCATAGGCTCGAATCCGTCGAAGATCAAGTCTCCGCGGATATCGGCAACATAATTCAAGCTTCCAAACCTGACCTGGTGGCAAGGGGCGTAGTTGTCGATCTGCTCTAGATGGCCAAGCGAGTTGGCCCGCAGTGCGAAGCCACCGAATACGAAGATCTGTCCGGGGAGGAAAACCTCCCCCTGGACTGCATTGTTGTAGATGATTGACGGAGCCATCAAACCTTTTTTCGTGACGACACGGCGGAACTCTCATTGAAAGCACCAATGTCGGTGTAAAAACCGGTGGATCTCGGGTAGGGGGTCCCGAACTGTGCGTCTAAGGTTGATGGTAGAAGGAGGCGGGGGACACGATGTTTACCCAGGTTCGGGCCCTCTCTATGGAGGTAATACCCTACTTCCTGCTTGATTGATCTTGATGAATATGAGTATTACAAGAGTTGATCTACCACGAGATCGTAATGGCTAAAACCCTAGGAGTCTTGCCTGTGTGATTATGATTGCGTCTACGGACTAAGCCCTCTGGTTTATATAGACACCGGAGGGGACTAGGGTTGTACAAAGTCGGTTACAGAGAAAGGAATATACATATCCAAACGCCAAGCTTGCCATCCACGCAAAGGAGAGTCCCATCTGGACACGGGAAGAAGTCTTTTGTCTTGTATCTTCATGGCCATCAGTCCGGCCCACGTCACATAGACCGGACGGCCAAGGACCCCCTAATCCAGGACTCCCTCACTCGCTTCAATGATGGCCGTGTGCATGTCCCTCGAGCATGCAGCCAGCCACAGGGCGCTCAACATATCCAGACACAAACAACAGAGGTCGAGGATGTCACCGGGGAGATTGCTCCAATCGCAGCTCATATGGATGTTGCGCGGTTCGCGTTCGACCATGGCGGAGTTTGGAAGGTGGAGGTTTTTGGGGGCTTGATTTATGGTGGAGAAGGTTGTCGGTGCTAGAGCGGCTAGCGAGGGAATTGTGGTACTGGGGAGGCGAGCGAGGCGACGGTACACGGGGGCATAGTGAGATGGAGACGGAGATGGAGATGGAGTGGTGCTATGGGAGGGGAGAGGGAGACGAGGCGAGGCATGCTAATGTGCTATACAGCAGTGGTGACAAACTGCACAGTGCACAGGGTGAGGCTGACTTTGGTAACCCGAACACGCCGCCTAGACTAGTGTCAGGCGCAGGGTGTTGTCACTTCACTGTGAGGACCGCATGAATAGTATTTTGACCATCAAGTGTACCATAGTTGTACTACTACTAGTAGTAGTAGGAACATGAGTACTCCAGTACTGTATATCGGAAATAGGTCTCCCGTGCTAGCATGCCTGTTCACTTCATCCTCCAGGTATCATCCATATTACGAGCAGAACCAAATTCTCGTGCATGCGGAAGCGCGAAGATGGGCCTTATTTTTTTTTAAGGATAACCGTGTATTCCTTAACCATAGAATGTTATGTCTCCCATGCACGCGCCAATATCCATCTGAACCAGCTACAACACATTTTTTTATCTGTTTGCATAGGTCCCACCTATCAGGAAAGGTGCAGATAAAAAGGAATCATAAAATGTCTCGCCACGGTGATTTGAAAGAGTGAACTCAACTAGCCAGTGGCACATGTAACGCTAGAAGGATGGGCACGTACACGAACAGGTACGACTCCTCAGTCTACCCGCATAGCCTTTTCGTTTAGTCTACCAAGTCGTCTAATCAACTGCCTGCACGCCACTTCTCCCATTTACTTCTCCATTAGGAACCGATTTTCCTCAGCTTCTTCACCTCCCCTTCGTCTTCATTTGCATCCAAACCCCACTACATTCACATTGTTTTAACCTCTTCACATACTCTTGGAGTAATTCCGAAGCCCCTTTAAATAATCATCTACTTCAGTTAGACTAGCCATCTAATCCTAATTCTCCAAACCATAGCCCTCCATTCCAGTGGTTCCAAATGGCGAAAGAGATCGAGATGCAGGTTTTTAGCTTCTAACATGTCCTCGTCGAAGGCTCGTTGAGCATAGTTGCCACCGTCACCGTCCACCCAAGGATTGTTCGGAAGTGGATCAACAATGTATCCAACTCCCTCAAAAAGGTAGAGATGAGGGTCATCGGTCTCAACGCGGAGTACACGGAGCGTGCCACTGGGAAGATCCAACACGTCGCCGTCCTTCAGCTGTGCCATGAAGATGATGTTTTGGTGTACCACATCATACACGCGCCCTCCATACCAGGTGAGCTTCATGATTTCTTGTCTCGGGAGGACATATACTTCTGTGGGGCAGCCATCGAAGGGGACAAACAGAAGCTGGCGCCATACAACCTTGATTTTAAAAGCATCGCTGACCTACAAACCAGAATCAAAGTTCCTGTAGAAGATTGTGATAAACAGACACCATCTCTATTCGACCTAGAAAATTTTGTGCTCGATACAAATCTTCAGAAGGGTGACGAGACGCTGGCATTAAGGCCGTCTGGATGGGAGAATTATCCCATGATGTACGAGCGGATAAAATATGATGCCCTCGATGCCCGTGTGAGTTTCGAGATAGCTGCAACGTCCAAAGAGCTTGTTGCGAAGCCGTCTCCCATAAAAAATGAGAAGAAGAAGAAGAAGAAGAAGAAGAAGAAGAAGAAGAAGAAGAAGAAGAAGAAGAAGAAGAAGAAGAAGAAGAAGAAGAAGAAGAAGAAGAAGAAGAAGAAGAAG
>NC_041387.1:301117668-301195712 GCF_002162155.2 Triticum dicoccoides
AGAAGAAGGAGAAGAAGAAGAAGAAGAAGAAGAAGAAGAAGAAGAAGAAGAAGAAGAAGAAGAAGAAGAAGAAGAAGAAGAAGAAGAAGAAGAAGAAGAAGAAGAAGAAGAAGAAGAAGAAGAAGAAGAAGAAGAAGAAGAAGAAGAAGAAGAAGAAGAAGAAGAAGAAGAAGAAGAAGAAGAAGAAGAAGAAGAAGAAGAAGAAGAAGAAGAAGAAGAAGAAGAAGAAGAAGAAGAAGAAGAAGAAGAAGAAGAAGAAGAAAAAGAAGAAGAAGAAGAAGAAGAAGAAGGAGAAGTAGAAGGAGAAGGAGAAGGAGAAGGAGAAGGAGAAGGAGAAGAGCTGAAGCCACAACAGCGGATGCCCACACTGAGGTGGGGCGGGGGTACGAGGGCTGACTGGTCAGCTATGGGGTGAGGCTGACGTTGTCGAAATATAACAGGAGGTGCGGGTGGGTAGAGGGAGGGCCTGGTGGCAGCACAGCCGACCATGGGAGGAGGGAGCAGGCAGTCTTGCCGGCACTGGTTTGGGCGACCGGAGCAGGAAGATCAGAGATTGAAGAAGCACGACGACCATTGGATGGACATCCAACAATCACTGCTCTATGTTGACTAAGTTGACAAAGCCTTGCGTACGCGCCAAATATTTTTTTGGACAATGTCATCTTCAACCGAGTAGGCCCAAGAGTCAGCCTCGAAATCTATGGAAAACAACATACGTCCCATTTGCCATTATTTTCAATAATTTACAACCCATTTGCTAATTCTTAAGGATATTTCGAAGACCATATTCTTTTTATCGGCATTACAGACTATATTCTGGCCAGAACTAAAAAAATTAACGAAATTTTGCATATTCGGTGTGTCCAAACTCTTTTAATCATGAAATTTCGAGTCATGTTAAAAATAATTTTAAAAAATTATATCAAAATAAAATACAAAAAAATTCTCCGCAAAAAATGAATGAAATTTAAAATCTTGAAATCGAGAAAAAAAATTGAATGTAACTATGGGTTGGCTTTGGTTTAAAACATTTCAGCCCATTTCTTACTACTTATAGCCCATTGTCTGGGGAAGCCGAATACATCACTCCTTGTCTTGAAAGATTTGTAGCACAGCAGGGCTGAGAAAAGCAAGTAGGCCTTGGTTAGGTATTCTCCAAAAAAATAGAACTAGGCTAGCCATTTTTAGAAAGAAAAAAGATATCAACTGGACTCGTCATGTGCTTAAATAATGGCCTAGACAGACCACAGCCCCTGCACAACGCGCAGTTGAGCTCCGTCTCTAAACCTAAAAAACAACTGGGCGAGCTTCTGGGTCCCTGGTTTTAGCCACTCATTGTGTAATTTTCTTGTTTATTTACTACATTGACAATGGCGTGGGACCTAGATGTTAAATAATTAGGAGGAAGTATTTTATTGGCTTGTAATAACGAGGCACCTGCTTGTGTAATGCCATGACCCTGGTGGGTCCCTCCTGTCAGCTTCTCCACGTATAGTCATCTCCTGGTTCCTCTTGGTTGTTGACCATGTTAACAATGCCAGACGGCGGCGGGCACAGCGAGCAAACCAAGGCGGAGAACGACAGCGAGGCCTCTGATGGGAAAGAACAGGAGCCATGGAAGATATGGCAGTGTAGTGGCAGGCAGAGGGGAGTATGATGGCAAAACATGTAACTCAAGGTTACAAATGGTACAAAAGCCCAAGGATTAATTGTTCATCAAATTTAGAGAAAACCCAAATTGAACATGGCAATAACATCTAAGCCAACAACTATTTTTGGCAGTCACAAACAAATGGATCAGTATGATCCATAAAATCAACATCATGTGCCCAAAAATTTATTGGAACATGACCACAAGTTGTTGTAAATAGGAGCTAAGCATGTTCAAAAGCCCATTTGTCCACCTGAGACTTCTTTCTTTGCTGTTCAACATGTTTGTCCGTGAGAAATTTCTTGTTGAAAAACTTAAGCCTCATGGACAATAGTAACCTCGCATTCAATAGGAAGAATGAGAGAAAGCTTCTATTTGCCTGGTTAGATGCATATCTTTCCATCATTATTGTCCTCAAACCAATGTCATGAGAACTCAGAAAATTCCGGTGCTTATTATGCCACCGATTGGTTATATGCTTTTCTCCATGTGTTAGTGCCTAAGTAGACATGAAGATTGAAACAGTTAAGGTCTAAAAACAGAGTATGTCAAAAGAGCGACAGCCGAATGGTTAAGTCTAGTACAATATATACAGACTTTGAATGTGCATGAAATCATCACCTTTTATATAAATTCTCCAGACACTGAAAGCATCGCAACAAGCCAATAATTATGTTCAGATCATAACTAAACATTCCAATATATGAGATCTTGACTGAATCCAGCAGCATTAATAGGCTATCCATGGATGAACTCTTCATTGAGCATATAACATAATATTAGTAACCAAAGTGTACTCCAAGATAATATAAAACTTATGCACACGTATGAAAAATGCAGCTTATGATTACAAATGTGTAGATAATAATATACGGAACCTGAATAAGTGTGGATCCAAACACCAATTTGTGATCATTAAACGGATCATGAATTACGCCCAAGGTCTCCAATTTGGGCACAGAGAGGACAATTATTTGCAAAGGTATATAACAATAATTAATGAGCAACCTTTGAAGTGAAGGGACATCTTCGATGATGAGTTTATGTCCTTCAAAACAGATTCCAATGCTTTTATGGTGAGGCGCCTTTATTTGGAGACAACTGATACAGATTTCTATTCCCAAAATAATCAGCAAGCACTCCAGAGCAAGGCAACTGGAGTGGATGATGTTGTGAAGTGAGGCCTCTAACAGACAAACCACCACAAGTGAAAGTTTTTTTAGCAGTGGCAGTCGAAGCATTTGTACCAGATCGTCCGGTAGATGGCACCAGGCGAAGGTGGTGGTGTGGAGAGAGGAGGAAAACCATGAGATGGACACCAGTGGTGTGGGCACAAATTATTGGTGTTCGATTTGTGGTATGATACTTTCGTGGTAATGGTAGAACTCAAATTTCTGGAGTTTTTCGAATTCAAGGGATGTCAGCCAGGCGTCCACCATGTAGGGTATGGACAGCAGGTAGCATGTTGGGATGCAGAGGCGTTGAATGGATCCCTGGTGGGAGGAGATGATGGCTCTGAGGAGTTCAAAATCATGAACGATAGATAGCTGACGACAGTCGAGATTAAGGGGCGTGGCACGCCATAGAGGGCGCCACCGAGTTGAGAGGACTTGGGTGCGGCAGTAATTCTTGGTGGGGAGAAGCGAGATGATCTCCCCAAGGATGGCGTCTGAGAGATCTCTTATGCAGTCCACCCGAGATTCTACGACCCATCTACACGACTACCAAGAAAAGACCCTCGCGAGGGCCCCTTGGCTTCGCGAGGCAGACGATGCCAAGACCTCCAGAGGGAGCGGCCTCCCCAGGCTGCCTCCCGAGGAGCGGAGATTTCTATGCAACTTCCCATCCTCACGAGGCTGCAGTGACATGAGCCATGACGACCAAGGCCAGGCGGGCGCCAGAGGGCGCAGAGGAGACAATTTCCCTTTCGGTGCTAAGGGAGCAAGGACAGACATGGGTTCCTGAGGAGCCCTCCAAAGGTTTCCATTCCGGTGCAACGAGACCAAGACCACGAGCTCGGGAGGACGGATGTCATCGCCGAGCCGACTGCTGCATCACCACCAGAAGCTTTGCAGGAGAAGACCACCATTTGTCAAGATAGGGTGTACCTCTTGTCCCCTTTCAAATTGGGTGTTGTGGAATCCCTTCCGGCCTAAGTTTTGGGGAAGAGGACCAAGGCCACTTTAAATATAGGTTAGCCGCCCCTGTAGAATAGGTCGACTCAATCTCACTCCCTTTGAGCCCTCGCGAGGCAGCTCATCCACTGTACTAGTTCATCCCCAAACCTCCTCGTGAGGCCAATCCACTACAAAGTAGGAGTAGGGTTTTACACCGTAAGGTGACCTGAACCTGGGTAAACTACCGTGTCCATCTTCTTTCCTTGCTCGAGTGCGTGTCCGGAAAGGCTAGGTTGTAGGGCGACGACTTTGAGGCCTGAGAGGTTGAGATCTTCACACACGCCCCAGAGTTCGAACCTTCTTAGGTCCGCGGAGCCCTGAATCCGATGTTTGGCGCGCCAGGTAGGGGCGTGTCAAAGTCCTTCTTCTACCTTCGCTTGGTCTCTGTTCTGTCGCTCCCATGGCCGACCCACGCCGTGTCCGCGCCAAGTGCCAGGATGCTCGTGTTGCCTAGACAGCACCCATGGGAAATGGCGCTCCCCACCGCTCTGCCTTCCCCGCGGCCAACACTGCCACTGACCCCGCTCCTCACGAGAAGCAGCATCCATCGCTACCACCTTCCATGCGGCTTGACGGTCATGCTGCCACTCCGTCACCCACTCTAGCCTCGGCATCATCCTCCCATGCTCACCGGGGGGCGGCAAACGCTCAGGCTGTGCTGCTCATGGCGTGCGAGCTGCTATGTTACCGGCCCACCAACGACCTGTACGACGACTGGCTTGCCTGCATCGCCGAGCTCGTCAACACCGCCGGCAAGGCCCCTACACCGTCCCGCTCACTCCTTCCCCAACCATCCCAGGCGGGCAACATGGCTCACGGCGTGCCTCCTCCTCCTCTTCTGTGCAGTGCCAACATCTAGAACAGGCGTGATGTGCCGGCACATGATGAAGCAAGCTGCCAGGTGGTCCAACGGCTACAATTCGACGCGCGCACACTCCCAATGCCAGCACCAGGACCGGACGTAGCAAGAGGTTGTGGCGCGCGGGTGTCAAGACCGAGCTCCAGCCATGCGCCCCGCACCTCTGAGTGCGACGGGCTGCCATGCCTTCACCCTAGATCTGCACCATGTCGTCTGGCCGGGCAAGTTCAAGACGAATTTGCCTCCGCACTACGACGACACCCCCAACACTGCGGAATTCCTCCAGCTATATGCGTTGAGCATCGAAGCAGCAAACGGTGATGACAAGGTCATGGCGAACTGGTTCACCATGGCCCTCAAGGATGACGCACACTCTTGGATCCTAAACCTCCCAGAGGGTTTGATCTCCTCCTTCTAGGAGCTCCATGAGCGCTTCATCGCCAACCTCCAGGGCACCCGCGATCGCGCTCCCATAGTGGGTGACCCGCGGCGCGTAAATCAGCAGCTGAGTGAGACCTTGCACAAGTACATACAACATTTCACGAATGTCCGCCTCAAGATCCTGAAGGCATCGGACGAGGCCATCATATCAGCATTCTCTGATGTCATCTGGGATGTCAAGATGGAGGAGGAGCTCGCCATTCACGGGGACCTCTGTTCGGCCCTAGAGATATACAACATGGCGAACAAATGAGCAAGGGCCAAAGAAGGGCGCCTCTCCCTTCTCGAGCTTCCGGAGGCCGATCCTGAAGATAAGAAGGCCAGAGCTAAGAAGGCAATGCACAAGGGTCCCGCCGTGCTTGTGGCTGAACCTGAGACGAAGCATGGTCACGACCATGACGAACCAACCCAGGGGAACCGTCCATTCTGCATCTTCCACAAAGTCCATAAGCACAACACCAACGACTACCAGGAGCTCAGGGCCCTCCGCGAGGGGCGCCTCGGTTGCCGCCCAGAGAAGGGTGACCATGGCTATAGTTGTGGAGGAGGCCGCGGTGGAGGCCTATTGGACAACCGCAAACCTCGCTAGTACTGGCGCGACCAGCCTCGCGAGGACCGCTGGCGTGATGAGCCTCGCTACGGGCCTTGGCATGATTAGCCCTATGAGGCCCATCCTCAGGGCAATGTTGGCCTCCCTCCGCTGCCACCACAACCAAGAAGGAATGATGGCAACTGGCAGGATGATGGAGCTGGGGACTTCCAAGAAGCTTGTGCTATCACCTGCGTCCTGGGTGGTGCACAAGCCCCGGCCTCACATCGCATCTTCAAGCAGTTCACTCATGAGGTGAATGCGACCCTCCCAAGGCCCGAGGCCTCGCATCCTCTCAAGTGGTCACATCATGCCATCACCTTCGACTCCAAGGACCACCTCAAGTGCTCGGTCCTTAGAGGCGTGCTTCCCATTCTTTGCAAGCCCGCATTCAGCAACGTCCTCGTCACCAAGACCCACATCGACGGTGGCGCGACGCTCAATATCCTCTCTGTCGAGCCATTCGAGATGCTCCAAGTGCCTTATGATCAACTCCTGCCAACTAAGCCTTTCTCAGGGTGACCGACGGCTCCACCATCCCCCCGTGGTAGGTACTCCTCCCAGTTACATTCGGCAAGCATGACAACTACCACACTGAGCTGATCGACTTCGACGTCACCCACAATGGCCTCCCGTACAATGCCATCGTGGCATATCCGGTCCTCGCTAAGTTCATGGCAGCAACTCACCATGGCTACAATGTCCTCAAGATACCAGGAGCGGCGGCATCATCCCGATTGCCTGCAATGAAAAGGATGTGGTGTTCTCCCTCGAGCGTGCCTACCAAGTCACGACATCTTACAACCCAGACAATGAGAGTGCCGTCCTACCTCCGGAGACCACCCCTAAGAAGAAGAAGTAGCTCCTCCTCAAGAGTCGTTAGGAGGCTGGTGCTCCCGCCGATGGTGCCTCAGGCTCCGCGCCCACTGCTAAGGCGCCCCTTCCTCCTACATAGGAAGGTGCACCTGGCGCCTCCCTCAAACGGGCTTGGGGGATTCCGACAGGAGAGACTCTGACCTGACCAGCGAGAGGAGGGAGGTGCTCGGGCACCACTTGGAGGCGTGCTTTGATACGCATCCCCACGAACAAGACGCACAGCGCGAGGCGCCATGTGCGCGATAGTTCATCACCAAGGCGACCGAGGAGCTTCAGGACGCAAGGGCTATGCGCGATGAGCGTCACCCCGCACAACCCGGTGCAACTGCACCCCCTGGTGCGAGTGACGAGCTGCGTGTCTATGTCAACATCTCGAGCCACAATAGGGCTGCTTTGCAGGACCTCTTTTGGTCGTCTCGCGTCGGCCAGAGTGGGGGTTACCCCTACAGCTACATTTGCATGCCATTTGGCCTGCTGAATGTGGGCACCTCGTACCAGTGCATCACATTGCGTGCTATCGCGTTTCACGAGGCCAGGCGCCAGGCGGTCATGTCAAAGGAGATCTTGGACCCTCGAGAGCTTCCTAGGCCTCCGGAGCCGCACGACTCGTGAGGAGCGATATCCATGACATGCATCTTCAGCTGCCTGGACGCTTCTTCAACAATGGTGCTAGGTGACTTTTTGGTCTGCTTAGTTGAGGGCGCCCCTTGGGCCACATTGTCCTCGAGCTATCAGGGATCGCTTCCCCGGTTTTAACATTTCAATTTTTGTACTCTGGATCGATTATGTTTTCTCAGGCTAATTTTTGTTAACCTGCGTTTGGGACTGCGTTGCTTTCAGAATCACCTCTATGGTACCCGCGCGTTGGAAACTCTCCTCTTGAATGTCTCGTGCGAGGGGGGTATCGGCACGGCGCTTTGCTCGTGTCCGTCCCTGCAGCACTGATAAATCTAAGAGACTGAGCTCTAGCTCACGGGCCGACCCCGTGCACGTCACCTCACCAGGTTCTTAGTGCCTTCATCTTCTCATGGAACAACCATGAGCAAATCAGCAAGCATGCATCACCACTTGTGTATTGGGACTAACTAACCCACAGGGGCTTTAGAAGACAAGACCTCATGATTACGATGCTCCATCTTGGAAATTTTGCAAAAGGCTAAGAAAAAGCTGCCCCAAACTCCATGTGCCAATGGGTATGGCCTTTACCAAGTGTCTCTACAAGGCGGGCCATTCCTCTTTTGCGCAAATCGCTTGCACGTTAAAAGAGGGGCCCTGAGTATCATGCCTCAGGAGCTCCTACTAGCTCTCAAGCCCTCGCCCCTGGCCTTGACCATGGCATTGCGACCTGGCATAGCAGCGGCGGCTGAGCCCCGCTCCAGGGCTGGGTCCTGAGGACATAGAGCATTATGATGAGCAAAGAAAGGGGAATCACCAGCCTCACGGGGAAAGGCAAGGAAAAGAGTGTGCGCGTTGGCGCTAGCGTTTGCTCGGCCACTCTTCGGAATAAAATGGGCACCAGTCTCCTCACGCGCCTCTAGTGGGGGCTTATTCTAATCCATTACATAATAGGGGACATGCACAAGTTCGGGAGCTTCAGCGAAGCTCGCCTCCGCAGCGAAGGAATCACCACAGAATGCAACCTCTCCAAGATAAGTTATTCTATGCATACCAGCATGAGCTCTACCGCTGACGTTTCATTCTTTCACGGCCTCACCCTGGCAAGGGACCCTCATTTTTAATCGCTTGAGCGCCAATGGGGATCCCCCGAGCATTGCACCTTAGGGGCTCTTACTAGACCTCGGGTCGGTCACCTCCTAGCCTTCCACACGGCATCACAACCTGGCATACCAGCAACGGCTGTAGCCCACCTAGGGACTGGGTCCCGCCGACGCAGAGCACCATGCTTGAGCAGGACTAATGCCCAAACAAGGAACACAGGCATAACCAAGAGCATGGGCCGAAACCGTTAAGATAAAGGCGCAAGCGCCATGGTTCTTACACGCCCCCTCGGTGTCCTTCACGATTTTCATAGAGGAAGAAAGCAACAGAAAAGACTAACAAGGGTCGATGTTTAGGAGATGCAGGCTCTGACGTTGCATACTACTCCTAGGCCCGGGCGCGGCGGCGTGGCGCTTTGATGTAGCCATCGTCACTTGAGCTCTCTCTTCGGAGGTACCATCACTGCTGGAGGTGTCGCGTACAAGGCGAAGAGCAAATTCACCACCGAGGGCCTCACTACCTCACAGGCCCCTGCTGCCAGCAGGAGGGTCATCGCCGCGGTTGCGGCCTCTGGGGCAGCACTCCAGGCATCTGTCGTCCTCTCCAAAGATCATGAAGAAGAGCATCGACACCCAGTCGTACTTGAAGTGGAGGGTGTGCCTCCCCTCTGAGTTACAGGCGCGGGTCATCGCTCCCCATCCCCGGGTCATGAAGACATCGCCGGAGAGGGTGGCCTCGACCTCCGCCTATGAAGATTGGTTGCGGCAGCTGTCGTGCTATAGCCACAGCTTGACACGCCCCCATGTTGGCAGCTCCTCTGCTAGTGACTATGGGAGCAAGATCCAGGTGCATGGTGGCATCACCGCCAACATGACAAACTCGCGGGCCGTGCCGCCGGCATGGCCAGCGGACGAAGTGGCCATACGGTCGTCCCTTGCTTCCCTTCTCAGCCTTGTCCTCCACGGCTCTCGCGGCCGTTCCCGTGAGCAGGGCCTTGTGTGCGAACGGGTAGGCTGGCTGCGAGCGCTGCGCTGGCCTTGCGTGGGCGGTCGCGCCTTTTATTCGGCGAAAGCAACTCTGGCTTGTCCTATGGGGCCTTGCCCTTCTGTTCGGCTGAGAACCTCCTCGCTGGTGCCATGGTCGCTTCGGCAAGGTGGCGGCATGGTGGAAATAGGAGAAGAGGAGACTACAGGCGAGAAGATGAAGATGGGCCAGGGGCTCTGCCTCCCTTGCCCTCTTATAGGCGGTCGAAGGCTAAACGGTGCCCTTCCATGTTCCGATCTATGATGGTGCTGCTACATGCGCCACATAGTTGTCAAGTCGAGGCAGTTTCCGAGATGGCATGGAGAAGCGGAATCATCCGCGTCCCATCAAGCGTCACGCATTAGCCTGGCCCGCAGGAGGTTGGGGCCCGCGTCGCTTCACCATTGCCCCTTGCTTCGCCTGAATCTAGCGGGAGCATGACTTGGGCCTGGGGGCTACAGTCAGCATTCTGGGAACTAGGGCACCTAGACTTGCTTGCCTGCAGCCCACTGCGTGGCTATCTTGGTGACCTGGTACGACCCATCTACAAGACTACCAAGACAAGACCCTCGCGAGGGGCCCCTGGCTTCGAGAGGCGGAAGATGCCAAGACCTCCGAAGGGAGCGGCCTCCCAAGGCTGCCTCCCAAGGAGTGGAGATCCCTATGCAAGTGCACAGACTCATGAGGCTGCGGTGACATGAGCCATGACGACAAAAGCCAGGTGGACGCCAGAGGGCGCAGAGGAGACAGTTTCCCTTTTGGTGCTAAGGGAGCAAGGACATACGTGGGTTCCTGAGGAGCTCTCCAAAGATTTCCATTCCAGTGCAATGAGACCAAGACCACGAGCTCGGGAGGATGGATGGCATCGCCGAGCCCATTGCTGCGTCACGACCAGAAGCTTTGCAGGAGAAGACCACCTTTTGTCAGGATAGGGTGTACCGCTTGTCCCCTTTCAAATTGGGCGTTGTGGAATCCCTTCCCGCCTATGTTTTGGAGAAGAGGACCAAGGCCACTATAAATATAGGTTAGCCACCACCATAGAATAGGTCGACTCATTCTCACTCCCTTTGAGCCCTCGCGAGGCAGCTCATCCACTGTACTAGTTCATCCCCAACCCTCCTCGTTAGGCCAATCCACCACAGAGCAAGAGTAGGGTTTTACATCGCAAGGTGGCCCGAACCTGGGTAAAGTGTTGTGTCCATCTTCTTCCATGATCGAGCGTGTATCAGACGAGGCTAGGTTGTAGGGCGACGAGTTTGAGGCTTGAGAGGTTGAGATCTTCACACACGCACCAGAGTTTGAACATTCTCTGGTCTGCGGAGCCCTGAATCCGACAAGATCGCCCCCTTTTCAAGAAACATGGGCTTTTCCTCGCAAAAAACAAAAAAATGAATGGGCTTTAAGATGGATAGGATTTTGTATCGGCCTAGTCGGCTGCCCATGTTTCGTACTGGAGGGCCTTAACACTAGAAGCAGCCCATTAGAGACACTCTCCATCTCTCCATCTTATTGCCCATTCGAAAGAAAAAAGGGACACCTCCAGCTTAATTATGGCTCCTCATCAGTATGCTTTTTCAACTTGAAATAAAGTTATAGCTCCTTTTCGGGGTGGTTTGGCATCCACAAAATTAGAGGATGGTATACTGCATGAAGACACTCACACTAGTCGTAGCGCGGCAAAATGAGGGGTCAAATAACTTGCCCACAATAGACAAAGATTGTAAAGGTTGACACGCTAACATTCACACTAAACTAAGCTTCACAAGATAAGGTATGCATACTAGATAACATTCACAAGCACTTAAGTTCAGCGTGTTTATGTATCTAAATGATTCACATGACTATAACCAAGACAAAGCTTTGAGAAGGTGTAGAAATAAAAAAATGATTGATGCTTCTCTGAGTAAAGGGCCTCCCTACGCACGCATTAATTTCCTCGACATGCTTCTTTTTGCTCAATGTTGCGTGCACTTTGAGCATGTCGGCAACTCGACAGCTAGTTTGATGGCTCATCCTGCAATTTACACTAACACATTGCACCAAACAGAGGAGGCAATAGAGATCACTCAACATCAGACCATTTTGTGCAGTTCCACTGAAATCATCTTCATTGTCCTGAATGTGAAAAGATAGGAAAGCGTTGTACTTAAACAGTGTCGCAAAACAGTAGCACATATCAATAACTCGGCATGACAAAAGACTATCATCTGGACGAAGGGGACACTAACCTACGTGAGGAAGATTATGCATAATTATATAGGTCATTAGTTGATTTCCACCTTGGGATCTCCTATGCTGGCACGGATGAAATTATACGCAATCGATGAGCGCAATTCCTTTCGTGTGGCTGTAGAAAATTGGTCCGACTAAACCCAACATCTTTTTTGTGCAGTTCATGTTACAACCCCATAATTGGTTATAACTAGTTGCATCAGAGAGCATCTGGATCATGGTAAGTCCAAGAAATTGGAATTGAGGGAATTTTCCAAGCCTCAAATTTAATAAAAGGGAAAAGCACCCTAAAAATTGCATTCGTTGTTTCCAAAAATTCCTTAATTGATGTTTGCTAACTTTGGCAAGGATTTTGACGCAAACCAAAAGTAGTGAGCATTTTTAAGGAATTAATTGGGTTTTGAATTTAAATTAAATATTCTATTTGAGTTTGGATTATATTCATAAATATCAGAATATAAATTCAAAATGCCCTGAAATAATTTATGTGCATTTGGGTCGGTCCATTGTGGCAACATAAATATTTCAGAGAAGTTTGGCACTGGTTTTGAATCTTGTTTGATTTTAAAATAGTGGTGAAGATTTAAATAAAAACACAACAGCAAAAAATAGAAGAAAAGGGAAAGGGGATTTTTACCTGGCACTTACCTAGTCTGCCTGGCACTGTAGCAGCCCCCTAGGCCCATCTACCAATCATCTCCCACCTCCTTCCAGTGGGCAAGAGGGCGCGTGCTTACCGCACGCACGCACGCGCGAGGCCACCTCCTCTCTGCCTGCTTGCCCTGGCCTCCCGTGAGATTCCACGCGATCCCTGGAGCCATCTGGATCCCCCTCTCTCCCCCTCCAGCTCATCTCTCTCCTCTAGCTCTGTCCCGAGCACCTCCCAAATGCCTCCGTCGCTGCCGCTCGCTACCACCGCGGCCACCGCTATCCCGACGACGCCCCGAGCTGCCCAAGAGCTCCACATCACCCCGCCTCGCCCCTCCCTCTTCCTCCTCATCGAGCTGTGCAACTCTAGACACTGCCGAGCACCTCCATGTTGTCTTCTTCAACCTCCCGATGCTGGAGATCCACTTCGCCACCCTGCTCAGCTCCGACCTTCCCTGAGCACGATTTGACACCTACTGTAACCGCCGTGAGCCCCTCTTCCTCCTCGCCATGTCCTCTCACTCATGTGCATGCTCTAGCTCTGTCTCTACACCATGGCTGAGCTCGCCGCCGTCGTGCCATGTCGCCGCCGCAGCCACAGCTGCCTCCGCCCACTTTTGAGCATGTTGTCGCGCTCACCGTGCTCCCAGGAGCTGAACGCATGCGCCAGCTCCTCCTATCATGCTCCCTAACACCGAACCCAAGCTCGCCTAAGCTCTGGCTGTCGCCTCGTTCGCCGTCGTTGCAGCTTCCGACCACCCCAGCACCAATTGCTGCTACCAAACCACACGCCGCGCCGCGCCACGTCCATAGAGTCCAGCCACGCGAGCTCTCATCACCGGAGATGGACAGACGAGGAGCGCCACTGCGTTCTGCTTAGCACCGTCAGCTTACTCGCCGGTTAGGTGACGTGGCAGATTATGTTAGCCACTAACCCCGCGGTTAGTTTGACCTGGTGAAACTGAAAATGGGCCCGACCCTGTTAATCTTTAGATTAGGTTTATTTTTAAAACTTGTAAGTTAACTGGGTCAATGACATGTGGGACCCACCGGTCAGGTTTGACCTGGACCGGGCAATGTTTACTTGTTGATGTCACATCTATGTCATGCTGACTCAGTAAACTATTGCTAGAATTAAATAAATCTAAGTGATCTATTTGTTTTCAGAAATTTTCCTAAACTTATAAAATTCATAGAAATTAAACTGTAATTACAAATGAAATACTTTATATATGAAAAATTATCAGAAAAATCCAATCTATTCATTGGTAGTGGTTTCATGCGTGACAAAACAAGTTAAGCTTGTTGTCTAGTTTAAAATAACTAAATGGACTTTGAAAGTTCACATGTTGAGTTTGAATTTGAACCTTTGGTTCAAATCAACGCAAACCCTTCTGTTGCTAGTTGGATTAGCTCAATTCATAGCATTCTTGATGTGTCATCATCATGCATCATATTATTGCATTTGTTTGTTTATTGACTATCAGCACCATCCTTTTTGATAGGTCCTGCTCCGGAGGTTGCACCAGAGTACCTGTCTGAGGAGCAGTGTTCTATGTTTGATCTTCCAAGTAAGCAAACCCTCTTTGAGCATTTCGATACAATCCCACTCTCTTGCTCCTGATCTCTTTTACTACATTAGGACAACAACAATTTAACTGTTACATGTTGCGGTAGTTGAACCCCATTCCATTGCATGACATATCTTTGCCACAGTAAATAGTTGAAACCCACTAGCATGAGTAGGAGTTGTTTGAGCCATGATGTGCCTACTTATTCATGCTCGCTTGTTATGCCTGCTATTCTTAGAGTTGTGTCAGGTCTGATCCATCTAGGATGGATTGGGATGGTGATGAACATGCTCTACTATTGAGAGCTAAGTGTGTGGACACGATTTGGCAAAGGTAGCAATGAGAGGCCATGTAGGAACACATGGTGGGTTGTCTCATTGAAACCGTTCTCAGGAACTGAGTTATGTGTTTGTGATCCAAGACAGTTACTACCACACATTGGGCTCCGAGCACTCCAAGCTCTCTCGGCTTATTAATCGCCTTGATCTCTGTCTAGGAGTTGCACCTTGAAAGTGCTAGTTATCGACTAGAGGGGGGTGAATAGGCGATTTTTATCAAAGTCTTCAAAACGTGGAAGTTTCAAAGACAAACAATAGAAATGACCTAATTGATATGCAGCGGAAGATAAACTACAACAAGCAAGCCATAGTCAAGTATGCAATAATGTGAAAGTACAAAGACTAATAGCAGCTTGGTAGTAAGGATTAGGATGGAAGATAGTATGGAGCCAATCAACAATAACAGTCAAGCAATGAAGTCAAACAGATATGACAAACAGGCAATGACTTCACGAAGACAAACTTAAGGTAAAGGGAGTTAGAGGATAGAACCAGTCACTTGTTGAAGACACAGGATTTGTTGGACCAGTTCCAGTTGCTGTGACAACTGTACATCTGGTTAGGGAAGCTGAGATTCAACTCAGAAGACCGCGTCTTCACCTTATTCCCCTGGAGCTAAGGACACACAGTCCTCACCCAATCACTCTGGTAAGTCTTCAAGGTAGACTTCCGAACCTTCACAGACTTCGTTCACCGGCGATCCACAATGACTCTTGGATGCTCAGAACGCGACGCCTAACCGGCTGGAGGATACACAGTCCTCAAGTGTAATAAGTCTTCAGGTCACACAGACAGAAAGACTTCAGTGATGCCTAACACTGTTTGGCTCTGGTGTTTGGGCTTTGTCCTCGCAAGGATTTCTCTCTCTCAAAGGCTTCGAGGTGGGTTGCTCTCAAACGACAAAAGCCATAAACTAACTCTGAGCAGCCACCAATTTATGGTGTAGGGGGTGGGCTATTTATAGCCACAAGGTAACCCGACCTGATATGTCTGAAATGACTCTGGGTCACTAAGGAACTGACACGTGTTCCAACGGTCAGATTTCAAGCACACACGGCAACTTTACTTGGGCTACAAGCAAAGCTGACTCATCCAGCTCTGGATAAGATTTGCTCTCATTGTCTTCGCTCGAAGACATAGGATTTGGGTTGAGCATCACTTCAGTCAATCTTACTTTGTTCACTTGGACCCCACTTAACAGTACGGTGGTTCCTATGACTCAACAAAGAAGAAAAGGAAACAACGCAATAGTCCCTCAACTAACTTTGTCGTCAATACTCCAAAACCAACTAGGGGTGGCACTAGATGCACTTACAATCTCCCCCTTTTTGGTGATTGGTGACAAACTGGTTGAAGTTTTCAACGGGAATGAAGTAAGTGAAATTGTAAAGGATAGGGTATTGTCTTCATAAGTGGCAAGGGCTCCCCCTGAAGATGTGCATATAAGTAATTTGCTTTTGGAATGCAAATGCACATGGCAGGTTGTACTCATGGAGATCCTCTTCAACTTATGAAGATAATTCATCATGCATGAAATGATATAACTAAAAGAATGACATGCATAATGGAAAATGGACGTGTGTAGAATGATCTAAGTGTGGAATGATCTAAGTGCGGAAGTTATCATCGCACATGAAAAAGCAAATAAGTAGCAGACGACCATCGAGTTTAAGTGTTACAACTCAACGAACGAAATGTATCAAAGCAAGAGTTGTAACCGCTTAGGAAAAATATAAAGCAGCCGCCCATATGAACCCGCTTGAAGACTATCAAACTCATATGCTTCTCCCCCTTTTGTCAGTAATGACCAAAAAGGTTTGAAGACATAGAGCATCTACTCATCCTCATGAGGAGTAGGTGAAGCAGCAGGGTTGTCATTGTTGGTTGGTGGTGCAGACGAACTTGGTGCAGTGTCGATGCGTGCAGAAGTAGGGGGTGGTGAAGTAGCATCGTCTTCATCATCGATCACGTTGGCATGCATAGTTGCCACGGAGGAAGAATAGTTAGAGTCTTCAAGGGATGGAGTTCGACGTAGGACAGCATTCTGTGGAGGAGTGGAGTCAAACTTGAATCTTTCAGTGAAGCCATCGTCTTGAAGATCTACTTCAACACTGAGCAATGTCAAACTCTTCCATGATCGCCGACAGGTTTCGTGAGTGACAAAAGCATTCTTGGTGGCGAGATTTTGAATGCGATTTACGTCCACCAAGAGGCTTTGCATCTGTCGCTTGAGCCAAAAGTGATGCTTGTCTTGTTTCTGTGCAGTGCCACAAGAAGTTCTCGGTCATTTAGGACCCGAGAGCGCTTCTTTGGCCTTTGAGAAATTGTGCTCTCAGTAGCTTCAGTTGGTGCACGATGAGGCAGACGAGTGTTTCCAGCCATCGGATAGACACGAGTTACATCTTGGACTCCTTCCATAAGCTGAGTGAAGCTTTGGTGGTCAGCATTTTGAAGACAAAGAGGCTTCTTGGCAGGCTCAGGGTATATGGCTTCAACTGACATATCAACCTCTGGTAGAAAGATCACATGATTGCGAGCAGAGGGCTGATAGTTGATAGCAGATTGTAGCTTGATGAGGCGCATGACCCATGGAGCATAGAATTTTAGACCAAAAAGGTCAGTTCCAGATGCGGCCAGTTGCCGGAGGAAGAAATCTTGTGAATTGAAGATGATGCCATTGAGGATGTAAAAGACCAATGTCTTCATGGCTCCTTCAAGTTTTGCAGCTGATGAATGCCCTTTGATTGGCCATAGAGTCCACCTGATGATGTGATATATTGTGCGCCGCAGATACTCAAGGTCATCAACAAAGAACTCCTTTGGGTATTCAACGTCATGTGGCAATGTCTTCATCATGCTCAACATCTGGCTCATGTTGGGTTCTGGCTTATGGAAGATGCTCTCCAGTGCATTGCGGTGGTTTTGACAACCAGGTTCGTACAGCTCTCCGGGAGTGGATAACCCTGTAAGCTCAATGATGTCAAGAGCTTTGGCTTCATGATGAACATTTCCTGTCATCCACTCGAGAATCCATGTTTTTGTATCCCTATTGTAGCCGCGAATGTGGAGGGTAGCATAGAATTGAAGCAGAAGTTCCTCATTCCAATGTTCTTTGTCTGTCACAAAGCTGAGCTGACCAGCATCACGAAAGCAGTCAAGTGCTTCTTCTAAGCATGGCAGTCCAGCAATGGCTTTAGTGTCGAGGCGCATATGAGGGAAAATGCGCCCTTGATCATACAGAACGCAGGAGAAATAGCTTCGTTGCTGATGACTCCAGAAACGATCAGATGATATTCTTGGCCTTGAGTAGGGGTTCTTTGAGCTGTCAAAGAAGGTGTTGTGGCTTTTGAAGCCATTTGCATTGAAGGACCCTGTAGATGTGGCAGTACCTGGAAACCTTGGCAGTCTTGGCTTTGGTTTCTGGACCTGAGGCCTATGCTCAATGTGATAATCAAACTGAGGACCAGAGACATAAGGCGGAGGGACCAGAACGGGCCATCTTACTGTGATTAGCTCGCCATGGTTGTATGCTTGCTCAATTGTATAGGGCCTTGGTGGCGGAACAGGAGCAGTGGCAACAACAGTGGCTTCAGGCTGCACAGCAGAAGCTTCAGGAGCAGTTGCAGCATTGACTTCTGGCATGTTGCTTGGGTCAGGATCCACATTAGCTTCAGCCATGACTACTTCATTGGCTTCATTTGTGTTGGTGGTGGCAGCCTCAATGTTTTCAACCTCCACTTGTTGAGCTGGAGGGTCTGGCACAGACACGTTCACTTCAGGAACAGCTTCTTCAGTGATGGGGGGAGTAGCGACACATTCTTCTTGATGTTCGTCATCGGCTGATGTAGCCGGATTGTCGTCAGCAGCTTGGGCTTTAGACACGGAGACATTCACAGTTGGAGTGGCTTCTGAAAACACTTGACGTGCAACAGGTTGGTGGTGCACTTCTCCTTCTGGAACACTCGGAAGAGGGACTTGAGGCCTTGGTCCTTTGCGAAGCCTTTGCAATACAGGCGACGCCTTTGGAGATGGAGTTGGCTGGGCCTCATCCTCTTCAACTTGCATAGATGGTGTGACTTGTTGTTGTTTGGGAGTACTGGGGGAGTCTTGTTGTTGCGGGCGATCAGCCCATGATGCATCCAGAGCAATTGGCGTCAGAGGACGACCAATGCTGATGATTTCGTTGTTCGTGAGAATAGGCGATGATACCATGTTGTGTTCAATCTGAGGAAGAACTTCATCATCTTCAACATTGTCATGGTGACCAATGTCTTCAGCAGCGATAGGATCAACTGCTAGAATTTCTTCAGCTTAATAAGCCTCTGTGGAAGCAGGCTCATGAACAATCATTCGTTGTTCTTGGTGTTCAGATGTAGGGCGAACCACTGAGATAGGTTCAACAACTAAGGGCTCTGTGGGAGCAGCCCGATTCTTCTTGATCTTGCGCTTCTTCTTGGAGGGAGCAGCATCAGAGGCTTCTGAGGTTTTCCTTTTTCTGGCTTCAGCCTCTGCAGCCCTCGTCTTCTTCTATTCTGAAGCGGTTGACATGGCCTTTGGCTTCGAGCCAGTCATGCTGCTTGGGAAGACTATGCAAGGTTCATCCTGCCTCGAAGGTGCAGGTTGGATAGTTGATAGCTTCTTCTTCTTTGCAGCCATCCTGGGGTCGATGCCAGGACGACCAAGAGCCTTGCGCTTCTCAGCCTCATTGTAGGCTAGCACACACTTGTCAGCCAGATTCTTCATGCGCTCTCGAGAGCCTCGAGCTTCTTCACGCTTCTTGTGAAAGGCTTCTTTGAGCTCGTGCAGCATGATCTTGAAGTTTTTGACATCTTGCACGTTGAGCATGGCCACATGCTTCTTGAACTGAGCCTTTTCATAGTCAATCTTGTGCTTCAGTTCGACGATGCGCTGAGCAATAGCTAGCTCAGAAGCAATAGCGCCATTGAAGGAGACGCTGAGGCCAATGGGAAGTTGCAAATCATCAAAGCTAAGATTTGGTGTGTCAAACCACTCATCAATGAAGTTATGGATGATTTCCACATCAAAGAGAGGCAAAATATTGAAGATCTCTGCTTCTTCCTTGCTCTTGATCAGTTGCTCAAGGGCATCATCTGCAAGATCGTCATTGCTGGACAGATCAATGTGCTCTTCACGCAGAATGGCAGCAGGAGTCAATGTCTGATCAGTACTCTTGATGATTTTCTTTTTCTTCTCCGTCTTCTTGGAGATGCGTGAAAGATCTTCAGACTGCACACTGTCTTCAGGAGGTGCAGTGGCCAGTGGCTTCACACGTGAAGCTTTTGGAGGTGCAGCTGATGTCGAAGCCTTAATCTTCTTTAGCTTCTGCGGCTTTGGAGGTGGAGCTGGGGCTTCATTAGTGTCAGCATCATTTTCAAAATGATCCACTTTGGCACCTTGTACCAAGATGTATGAGATGAGGCCATCAAGGTTTGAAAAGGGACCGATTTCATTTGGTTCCGCATCACGTGAGCCGTCGTCTCGTGGAGCAGAGGGACCAGGATTGAAATCTAATCCCCATGACTTCTTGTTTTCCTTTGTTGATGCCTTTGCATGCTAGAAGTTGCGCTTGAAGAGATTATCGTCACGACACCAGATCAATGATGATGGGTCGGCATTTTCAGGCTGAGGTCCACGGACCATACAAAGATAGAATTCTTGTGCAATAGCTTCAGCTCTGTTCTTGGGGGGAAGGCCTCGATAGAGAATATCACCCCAAGGACTTTTGATAGCATTCTTCTCAGCATACTCCTGGGTCACGAACTTGTACTTGAACCATTGTTCAGCCCAATATCGTCGAATCCATTGGATTCTGGTCTTGCGCTGATTATAATCCTCTTCAGGATCTGTCTTGTAGATTTCTGCGAGGTCATCAGGCAAATCTTTTGATGTTCCCCCTCGACGCTATCTGCCACCCTTCCTCACTGACTTCTCTGCAGCCATGAACTTCAAACTGAATGGCTTCAATATGTTCAAAGGCTTCAAGGGCTTTCGCTTGCTGGTCAAACAGGAACTAGCTTCAGGAGAGTTAATGTGTTGCTGTAGGAATTCTGCAAACGAATGCAGACTATGAGAACCAAGGGATTCTCCCACGGACATGTACCTGTGACAGCATTAGAGATGCAAGGGAAGGGGAAGAGGTCATATGCATTCTCAGAAGATTTCGAAGATAAATCAGTTTGAAGACATTGACCTCATGTTGCGAAGACATTCACTTATATGTTGAGAGTTGGTTCCAGATTTGTATGTATCCATGAATAAGTACAACTGAGGAATCTAACTAGATATGTAGCTTAAGTGAATATACTAGGCAGTATGAGATGCAAACAGAATAGATCTAACATCGTATAGGCAGAAACCAATTTTGGTAAATAGGACGAATCATTGAGGATCAAAAAGATGGTAAAAATAGAGTTATATTTACCACACGAAGAACTTCTAGATGGGATGAATAGGAGACGAGCAGTTCAATCCACCGTGCCCTAACTTGGCGATGGAGGACACCTACGGCGGCGGCGGAGAGGACGATGTCCGCGGCCGGTGTGAGGACGGCATCGAAGAAGTCGCAGCAGCTAAGTGCTTCGTCGCCAGCGTCGTCGCGAGCTAGCGGCGACGCTAGGGTTTTGACGAGTTGGAGAGGTGGAAGAAGGTTTTCTTGACCATAGGGGACACGTATTTATAAGAAGGTGTGCGACATAGTGCAATTACGCAGGTGCCCCTGCCTGTTCACATCTGAGGGACACGTGGCAAGCATGCAACATACTCAGAGTTGTCCCACGTTCCCATGCCCGCCAAGTTTGTCGGATGGTTGTTCCGGCTTCTCCGGATTTCAACAATAATGATGAATCATTTAAAAGGACTTGATGTTTATCTCTGTGTCTTCTGCTGACAAGGATGCAGAGAAGACATTCGACAGTTTCAATAGAATGCATATGATTTGGATAGATAGATTTTGAGATAGTAAGCATAGAGAGATTAGGGTCCGATCACATTCACTTAGTTCAAAAGATTCAACAAGGAAGACATAGCTCTAAGTGAATGCTATAGAGGATAGAATACTAGTATATATATATATATATGAGAAAGCAATCAAATTGACATAGTGAAGTAAATCATGAAGATAAGTTGAAAGTTGAAGACAAATCAGATGCAAAGATATTCAACAATAACGCCATGAGTGCAACACTTCAGACCAAGAAATTTGGTCGTGGCGTTACCCACCGTATAGGAAGTATTAGACCCAGACACGGCGCACAATTATCGTGGAGCTCCGATGTCAAATTCCACATTAATGTATTCACACTCAGAATGTAAGTCTTCATTGACTGAAGATATACTTTACTTCGTGTGTTGCACATCTAAGTCATCAACATGCATAAGTGTTAGGATGTGTGCCTGATCACAGGACATTTGAGGATTCCAAGATATTTAGCTCACACCGTAACTTGAAAAACCTTTTCTCATCCAAGGGCTTTGTGAAGATATCTGCCAGTTGCTCTTCAGTGTTGACGTGAATGATGTCAATATCTTTCTTCATGACATGATCTCTGAGAAAGTGATGACGAATTTCAATGTGCTTTCTCTTCAAGTGCTGGACTGGATTGTTGGCAATCTTGATTGTGCTTTCGTTGTCGCAGAAGAGAGGTGCTTGTTTCAGATTGATGCCATAGTCCTTGAGAGTTTGCTTCATCCACAGAAGCTGAGCGCAGCAAGATCCAGCAGCAATTTATTCAGATTCAGCAGTTGAGAGTGATACACGGTTTTGCTTCTTTGAAGACCAACAGACAAGTGATCATCCCAGAAAGTGACATGTGCCTGATGTAGACTTGCGATAAACCTTGTCTCCAGCATAATCAGCATCCGAGAATCCAACCAAGTCAAATCTTGAGCCCTTTGGATACCATAATCCGAGTGTTGGGGTGTAAGCCAAATATCTAATAATTCGCTTCACAGCTAAGTGATGCGATTCCTTTGGTGCCGCTTGGAATTGAGCACACATGCAAACACTAAGCATAATATCTGGCCTAGATGCACATAGGTAAAGTAAGGAACCAATCATGGAGCGGTATACCTTTTGATCGAACTCTTTACCATTGTCGTCGGGACCAAGATGGTGTTTGGCTGGCATTGGCATCATGTAACCTTTGCAATCTTGCATTCCAAACTTCTTCAGACAGTCTTTGAGATATTTTTCTTGAGATATGAAGATGCCATTCCTTTGCTGACGAATTTGAAGACCAAGGAAGAACTTCAGCTCACCCATCATGGACATCTGATATTGCTCTTGCATCATGTATCCAAACTCATCACTATACTTATGGTTGGTGCAGCCGAAGATAATGTCATCCACATATATTTGGCACACAAACAGTTCACCATCATATGTCTTCGTGAAGAGTGTGGGATCGAGGGATCCAGGTTTGAAGCCTTTGCTCTTCAGGAAGTCTTTGATCGTATCATACCAAGCGCGAGGAGCTTGTTTGAGGCCATATAGTGCTTTGTTTAGTTTCTACACCATATCAGGATGTTTTGGATCTTCAAAGCCAGGTGGTTGAGAAACGTACACTTCTTCTTCTATCTTGCCGTTGAGGAATGCACTCTTCACATCCATTTGATACAGTAGGATGTTGTGATGGTTAGCATAGGCTAGCAGTATGCGAATAGCTTCAAGCCTAGCTACAGGAGCAAATGTTTCATCGAAGTCAATTCCTTCAACTTGAGTATATCCTTGAGCCACAAGACGTGCTTTGTTTCTGATGACTTGACCATGCTCATCTTGCTTGTTCTGATATATCCATTTTGTGCCAATAATGTTATGCTTGTGAGGGTCAGGGCACTTGACAAGTTCCCAAACATTATTTAGCTTGAACTGTTGAAGTTCTTCTTGCATGGCTTGAATCCATTCAGGTTCCATAAAGGCTTCAACAACTTTCTTGGGTTCTGATATTGACACGAATGAAAAATGCCCACAGAAATTTGCTAACTGTGTTGCTCTTGAGCGAGTAAGTGGACCAGGTGCATTGATGCTATCAATTATCTTCTCAATTTGTACTTCATTAGCAACACGAGGATGAACTGGACGAAGACCTTGCTCATGATGATCATTGTCATCATTGGGAGGATTGTCTTCGGTCTGAGCATTGTCTTCAGTCTGGTTTGGTGCAGAAATGATAAGTTCCTCTTCAGGCTGTGCTTCAGAGGGCATGATTTCACCTGTTCCCATCAACTTGATTGATTCGCTGGACGGAGCTTCATCAAGTGTACTTGGCAGGAGCTCTCTTTGTGAACCATTGGTTTCATCAAATCGCACGTCCACAGTTTCAACGATTTTGTAGTGATAGAGGTGGAAGACTCTGTAAGAGTGCGAGTCCTTTCCATAACCGAGCATGAAGCCTTTGTGAGCTTTAGGTGCAAATTTTGACTTGTGATGGGGATCCTTGATCCAGCACCTAGCATCAAAGACTCTGAAGTAACTGACATTTGGCTTCTTGCCAGTAAGGAGCTCATAGGATGTTTTGCTCAGAAGCTTATGGATGTAAACACGGTTGATGATGTGACATGCTGTATCAATAGCTTCAGGCCAGAACTTTCTTGGTGTCTTGTACTCATCGAGCATTGTTCGAGCCATCTCAATGAGGGTTCTATTTTTGCGCTCAACAATGCCATTTTGCTGATGTGTGTATGGAGCAGAAAACTCATGAGTGATTCCTATTGTATCCAGATAGAGATCAAGCCCGATGTTCTTGAATTCAGTGCCGTTATCACTTCTGATATGCTTGATCTTGACGACATAATTGTTCATGGCTCGATTTGTGAAGCGTCTGAAGACATCTTGTACTTCAGTCTTGTAGAGAATTATGTGCACCCATGTATATCTTGAGTAGTCATCAACAATGACGAAGCCATAGAGACAAGCTGTTGTTGTGAGGGTAGAGTAGTGAGTAGGGCCAAATAAGTCCATGTGTAACAGCTCGAAGGGTTGAGATGTCGTCATGATTGTCTTCGAGGGGTGCTTCGCCCTAGTCATCTTTCAGCTTCGCAGGCACCGCACAAATGATCTTTCTTGAACTTGACACCCTCGATGCCTATGACATGCTTCTTCTTGACGAGTGTGTGTAAGTTCCTCATGCCAGCATGCCCCAGCCTCCGATGCCAGAGCCAGCATTCTGAAGCTTTCGCAAGAAGACATATGGCAAGCTGTGGACCTGCTGAGAAATCTACCATGTATAGATCATCTTTCTGAGACCCTTCAAAGACTAGAGACTTGTCAGATTCCATTAGTACAAGGCAACGATATTTTCCGAATAGCACAATCATGTTCAAGTCACGAAGCATTGAGACAGACATTAAGTTGAACCCTGGGGATTCAACAAGCATCACTTTATCCATGTGTTGATCCTTTGAGATTGCAACTCTACCTAGACCCAATGCCTTGCTTTTACCAGTGTCAGCAAATGTGATGTGACTCTTGTCGGATGGACGTAAGGTTGAGTCCATGAGAAGACTTCGATCACCAGTCATATGATTAGTGCATCCGCTGTCCATAATCCATTCTGAAGCACGAGGTGTCATTCCCTATAGTGCAGTTAGGAGGATAGGCTTCACAAGGTATGTTGTGAAGCATAAGCATTTGACGCACACAAGGATTATCACAGCTTATATCATGGTTAGAACACACATTATGACAAGTAAACAATTCACATAGTAAGTCATTTTATCATGCGTCCCTTAATGTGTTTTAGGTCCCCAGCAATAGTATCGGACGCCTTTGATTGCTGGCTGGAGACCATATTCTGCAAAAGAGAGTTAATTCTTCTTCACCACCCACATCTTCAGGGGTGGCTTAGAAGCAATGAGTCTAAGTGCAGCATCTGAGAATTTCAGCTTTGAAGCCCTAGCAAATAGCCTTGCAGGAGATGAATGATACTCATATGAATAAGCAGAAAAGTTCTTAGTCCTATGAACATAGTGGTTTGAAGACACATATTCATATTCATAAGTTTGAGTATGATTTCCCTGCAAAACATTGGCGTTAGGGTGACTCAAGTGAGTCCTGTATCCGTATGAAGCCGTTGGACCATATGATGCCTTTGGTCTGGAGTTTGTCTTCTTCCCTGGTGGTCTCATGATGACATTCACTGGAAGATTCTCAAGACAACTTTTGGGAACCCAGATCTTCTTCATAGGTGGTCCATTCCTGCAGTTAGTACCAATATACCTGGCAAACACTTCACCATTCTGATTTTTGAACAGTTTATAGTTTGCATCAAAGGATTCATCAATGATAATAGGATTAGCACAGGTAAAGCCAGATAAAGTGGATGGATCCACTGAAGGTTCCTTTGCAGTAACCCATGTGGGTTTGGGATACTGCTCAGGCTTCCAGTAGGAACCATCAGCATTCATTTTCCTCTCGAACCCAACACTCTCTTTCCTAGGGTTTCGGTTCAGAATCTGCTTTTTGAGGACATCGCAAAGTGTCTGTTGTCCTTTCATACTTTTATACATCCCTGTTTCAAGCAATGTCTTCAACCTAGCATTTTCATCAGTAATAGTAGTGGTATCCTCAGCAGAGGGGTTAGCTACCATATCAGTAGTTGAAGACAAAGCAACAGTAGCAGCAGTGGAACATTCAGCAACAAAGGTAGTGTTATCACGCTCAATGCATTTCAGACATGTTGGTTCAAATCCATCCTGAGCAGAACTGATCTGTTGAGCGCGAAATGACTCATTCTCTTTTTGAAGATCTTCATGAGCCGCATTCAATTTCTCAAGCTCTTGCTTCCTTTGAAGATAATCATAGGAGAGCTTTTCATAAGTGGTTGAGAGCGTCTCATGAAGACTTTCAAGTTCTTGGTACTTAGCATGAAGATTTTTTATGTCTTCAACTAAGGACTGTGAACGTGTCATTTCCGCGTCCAACAGGTCATCGCTTTTGTCTAACAGTTTTTGAGTATGTTCCATAGCCCTTTGTTGTTCAGTAGCAATTTTAGCAAGTGTTTTGTAGCTGGGTTTGGATTCACAATCAGAGTCATCTTCACTTGATGTTTGAAAGTAAGCATCACGTGATTTTACCTTGGCACCACGTGCCATGAAGCAGTAGGTGGGAGCAGGATCATCCATGTCATCAGCTTCAGCGTTGGTGTGGAAGTCATTGTCTTCAGTGTTGAAGATGGACTTGGCAACATAGGCTGTGGCTAGATCCAGACTTGCAACGCCAGGGTCAGACTCTTCTCCAAACTCCACCTCCGCCTCCTCAGAAGTAGACTCCTCCTCTGAATCCATTTCCTTGCCAACAAAAGCACGAGCCTTGCAAGATGAGATCTTCTTATGTGATGAAGATCTTGATGAGGACTTAGAAGAAGACTTTGAGGATTTCTTCTTCTTCTTGTCATCAGAATCATATTCCTTGCTCTTCTTCTTCTTCTTCTCATTGTCCCACTGTGGACACTCAGAGATATAGTGTCCAGGTTTCTTGCACTTGTGACATGTTCTCTTCTTGTTGTCATGAGCGGAAGCTTCATCATTTCTTGAGCTAGATCATGAAGACTTTCTGAAGCCCTTCTTCTTGGTGAATTTCTGGAACTTCTTCACAAGCATGGCAAGTTCCTTTCCAATGTCTTCAGGATCATCAGAACCGCAGTCAGATTCTTCTTCAGATGAGGAAACAACTTTTGCCTTCAAAGCGTGAGTTCGGCCATAATTGGGACCATAGATATCTCTTTTCTTAGAAAGCTGGAACTCATGTGTGTTGAGCCTCTCAAGTATATCTGACAGATCGAGAGTCTTGAAGTCAGGGCATTCTTGTATCATGAGGGCAAGGGTGTCAAAGGAGCTGTCAAGTGATCTCAGTAGTGTCTTGACGATTTCATGCTTGGTAATCTCAGTGGCGCCAAGAGCCTGAAGCTCATTTGTGATGTCGGTGAGCCGATCAAACGTGAGCTGGACATTTTCATTGTCGTTTCTCTTGAAGCGGTTGAAGAGGTTGCGAAGAACACTGATCCTTTGGTCTCTCTGTGTAGAGACGCCTTCGTTGACCTTGGATAGCTAGTCCCAGACTAGCTTTGATGTTTCCAGACCACTCACACGGCCATACTGTCCTTTGGTCAGATGACCACAGATGATTTGCAGTGGAGCCCAGTTGAATGAACTTCTTGACATCAGTAGGGTGACACCTTCACCAGTTTTGGGAACACCATTCTTGACGACATACCAGAGGTCAACATCAATGGCTTCAAGATGCATGCGCATCTTATTCTTCCAGTAGGGATATTTAGTTCCATCGAACACGGGACAAGCAGCGGAGACTTTGATTATCCCTGCAGTCGACATAGCTAAACTCCAGGTGGTTAAACCAAATCACACAGAACAAGGGAGTACCTTGCTCTGATACCAATTGAAAGTGCTAGTTATCGACCAGAGGGGGGGTGAATAGGCGATTTTTATCAAAGTCTTCAAAACGTGGAAGTTTCGAAGACCAACAATAGAAATGACCTAATTGATACGCAGCGGAAGATAAACTACAACAAGCAAGCCATAGTCAAGTATGCAGTAATGTGAAAGTGCAAAGACTAATAGCAGCTTGGTAGTAAGGATCAGGATGGAAGATAGTATAAAGCCAATCAACAATAACAGTCAAGTAATGAAGTCAAACAGATATGACAAACAGGCAATGACTTCACGAAGACAAACTTAAGGTAAAGGGAGTTAGAGGATAGAACCAGTCACTTGTTGAAGACACAGGATTTGTTGGACCAGTTCCAGTTGCTGTGACAACTGTACATCTGGTTAGGGAGGCTGAGATTCAACTCAGAAGACCGCGTCTTCACCTTATTCCCCTTGAGCTAAGGACACACATTCCTCGCCCAATCACTCTGGTAAGTCTTCAAGGTAGACTTCCGAACCTTCACAGACTTTGTTCACCGGTGATCCACAATGACTCTTGGATGCTCAGAACATGACGCCTAACCGGCTAGAGGATACACAGTTCTCAAGTGTAATAAGTCTTCAGGTCACACAGACAGAAAGACTTCAGTGATGCCTAACACTCTTTGGCTCTGGGTGTTTGGGCTTTGTCCTCGCAAGGATTTCTCTCTCTCAAAGGCTTCGAGGTGGGTTGCTCTCAAACGACAAAAGCCATAAACTAACTCTGAGCAGCCACCAATTTATGGTGTAGGGGGTGGGCTATTTATAGCCACAAGGCAACCCGACCTGATATGTCTGAAATGACCCTGGGTCACTAAGGAACTGACACGTGTTCCAACGGTCAGATTTCAAGCACACACGGCAACTTTACTTGGGCTACAAGCAAAGCTGACTCATCCAGCTCTGGATAAGATTTGCTCTCATTGTCTTCGCTCGAAGACATAGGATTTGGGTTGAGCATCACTTTAGTCAATCTTACTTTGTTCACTTGGACCCCACTTAACAGTACGGTGGTTCCTATGACTCAACAAAGAAGAAAAGGAAACAACAAAACAACACAGTCTTCGCGCTCCATAGTCTTCACTCATTGTCATCTCATGTCATAGTCTTCAATGTGAATATCTTCACACACCACCATTGTCATCAGAGTCTTCATACATTTTTAGGGGTCATCTCCGGTAGGTAAACCGAATCAATGAGGGACACTACCTGCGTTATCCTGCAATTCTCACAAACGCATTAGTCCCTCAACCAACTTTGTCGTCAATACTCCAAAACCAACTAGGGGTGGCACTACATGCACTTACACACCTAGTTTCTTGTGTTTGTAGGTTGTGTTAGTAGTCTACCAAGTGGCACCTGGCCAGGAGGGCTTGGGACAGACTAGGCACAGTGGCACGGAGTACCAAGTGGGACCTAGATGGTGGGCTTGGGAACCCTGCTCACATCGTTTGGGAACATAGTGGAAACCTCGGCCAGACTTCCTTGCGGATGGAACTCGAATAGGTGATAAACCTGGACTAGAGTATCGTGTGGTTAGTTAGGTCGTGGCCGACACCATCACTGGGCTTTCACTTGAAGTTGCCGAGTGCATGTCGTGTAAACGGCGATAAGTGGTCAGAGCATGTGTGAAGAAGTACACTCCTGCAGGGTAATATGTTCTATTCGAATAGTCGCGCCCGCGGATATGGACTACTTGGAACACTTATATGGTTCATAAATAACTTGAAGTGACTACTCTAAAACGCACAAGATAAGCGTGGGTGCTATGGATGGCCTTCTCGTATGGAGACGGGAGCGGATCCATAGTGTTGTATTGATACGGTGAATATGTGGACTTGTGTGCGCCACCTTAAAGGAATTAATTGCAGTCGAAGTTCAGGCTAGGCGCAGTCAAAGCTGGCTTTCTACAATTAAACCTCACACCCCCCTTGTTGATACTGATGCATATGTAGCTAGTTCTGATGTAAGTCTTACTAGGTACGTTTGTACTCAAGTTTGCTTAATTTATGTTTTTGCAGAGAGACTTCAGTCTCACCAATAGTTCTACGTGGGCTTTGACAATTAGCTTGTGAATCCCAGATAGAGGTCTAGCTCCTTTGGAGGGTCTTGTAGATAGCCATGCTTTCTAGCCTTCTTTCTTTTTAGATGTCTATACTCAGACATGTTTGTGCTTCTGCCTATGCTTGTTGCTTGTATGACTTGAATGCTGGGTCATGAGACCCATGGTTGTAATATCTGGATCCTCAGAACCTATTGGATAAATACTTCGAGTCATACAAGTTTGTTGTGTTGCCATGGTGTATTTACACATATCGAGCATATTGTGTGTCTGTTATTGAAATGCTTGGTATGTGTGGGATCCGACACCTAGTTGTTTATTCTTGGTAGCCTTCCTTTTAGGGAAATATCTCCAAGTGCTTCCACTGAGCCATGGTAGTTCGCTACTCCTCTGGAACACTTAGGTTGGCTAGAATGTATCCTTCTTTATTCCCGTGTCTACCCCTTCAGAGAAATGTCATGTGTTGTTCCTTTAAGTCCTTGTAGCTTGATATGACTTGGGTTCATACGTTGATGGCTGAAACATTCATTGTTGGGTTACGTATGCCTGTCCCTGTAAGTTTGCTGTAGGACCTTGAAGTAAGTCTAGAGGGGGGTGATTAGACTACTTGACCAATTAAAAATTTAACCTTTTCCCAATTTTAGAGTTTGGCAGATTTTAGCTATCTTAGGACAAGTCAAGCAATCATCACACAATTCAAGCAAGCATGAAAAGAGTATATAGGCAACGGAAATTAAAGCATGCAACTTGCAAGAAAGTAAAGGGAAGGGTTTGGAGGATTCAAACGCAATTGGAGACACAGATGTTTTTGGCGTGGTTCCGATAGATGGTGCTATCGTACATCCACGTTGATGGAGACTTCAACCCACGAAGGGTAACGGCTACGCGAGACCACGGAGGGCTCCACCCACGAAGGGTCCACGAAGAAGCAACCTTGTCTATCCCACCATGGCCGTCGCCCACGAAGGACTTGCCTCACTAGCAGTAGATCTTCATGAAGTAGGCGATCTTCTTGCCCTTACAAACTCCTTGGTTCAACTCCACAATCTTGTCGGAGGCTCCCAAGTGACACCTAGCCAATCTAGGAGACACCACTCTCCAAGAAGTAACAAATGGTGCATTGATGATGAACTCCTTGCTCTTGTGCTTCAAATGATAGTCTCCCCAACACTCAACTCTCTCTCATAGGATTTGGATCTGGTGGAAAGAGGGTTTGAGTGGAAAGCAACTTGGGGAAGGCTAGAGATCAAGATTCATATGGTAGGAATGGAATATCTTGGCCTCAACACATGAGTAGGTGGTTCTCTCTCAGAAATGGTAAGTTGGAAGTGTAGGTTTATTCTGATGGCTCTCTTCTCGAATGAAGAGGAGGTGGAGGGGTATATATAGCCTCCACACAAAATCTAACCGTTACACACAATTTACCAAACTCGGTGGGACCGAATCATTAAACTCGGTCGGACCGATTTAGTAAACCTAGTGACCGTTAGTGATTTTCGGTGGGACTGACATGCATCTCGGTGAGGCCGATTCGGTTAGGGTTAGGGCATAACATAATCTCGGTAAGACCGATTACACAAACTCGGTAGGACCGATTTTGGTAATTAGCTAACCAGAGAGTTGGTCAGGTAAACTCGGTGGGACCGATTTGCTCTTTTTGTTGAGACCGAAATGTTACAAAAAGGAAACAGAGAGTTTACATTGCAATCTCAGTGGGACCGATCGCTCACTTCGGTTAGACCAAAACGTTACGAAGGGAAACAGAGAGATTGCAACCCAATCTCGGTGAGACCGAGATCCCTATCGGTAAGACCGATTTGCTTAGGGTTCGTGGCAGTGGCTATGACTTTTGGAATTGGTGGCGCCGGATAGAAAGAATCGGTGTGACCGATTTTGGCTTTAGGTTTAGGTCATTTGTGGATGTGGGAAAGTAGTTGAGGGTTTTGGAGCATATCACTAAGCACATGAAGCAAGAGGCTCATTAAGCAACACCTAATCCCTTCTTGATAGTATTGGCTTTTCCTATAGACTCAATGTGATCTTGGATCACTAAAATGTAAAATGAAGAGTCTTGAGCTTTTGAGCTTGAGCCAATCCTTTGTCCTTATTATTTTGAGGGATCCACTTTCATCATCCATGTCATGCCATTCATTGAGCTTTCCTGAAATAATAGTCTTGGAATAACATTAGCTCAATGAGCTATATGTTGTTATGAATTACCAAAACCACCTAGAGATAGTTGCACTTTCAATCTCCCCCTTTTTGGTAATTGATGACAACATATAGATAAAAGCTTCGACAAATGATAATAAAATTTAAATAACATCGTCGCTTTGAGAAGTATGTGATAAGCAAGAGCTCCCCCTAAATTTATGCATAGTTTTAGATTTGCTTTGGACTGCAAATGCACAATGAATTAGGCTCATGGGTTACTCTTCCATGTCACATACATCTTGGTGGAACGCTCAAAATAATAAACAATGAATACATGCACTCATCACCAAGCATAGTGAGTGATCACATAAGATAGATAGGATAATATCAAGCATGCATAAGTGTAGCTTATGATCAAACACATGATCATCAATGTCTCACAAGCATAGTATCTCAACCAAAAGCAAACAAAGATTGAAAAACCACCAAATAAAGCAAGAGAGAACAAAAGCAACACTCTCTCACTCGAAGCCTATGATCTATACATTTTTCTCCCCCTTTGGCAACAAGTTACCAAAAAGTTCATAGAAAATGCATAGTGCTAGATCGACTCTCAGGCTTGATCTTCTGGTGGTGGTGTCCTGATAACTCCAAGGACGAAGGCTTCAGTTGATGTAGAGGGTGCTGGAGTTGAAGCTGAAGCTGGTTGCACTGGAGCTGAAGGGGCAGTGGAAGGTGCTGAAGTTGTTGCTCTAGTGTCTGTCACTGGCACTGCAACTGACCTCTGGGCTCTGGGCACTCTGGCAAACACATTGGTGGTAGTCTTGCCCTTCCTCTCCTGCATGTCATCCTGCAGCTGCTCCACAACTGACTGAATCTCAGTTACCTTGACATCTAGATCATAGAATTTTTGTTCCATGATTCTTTCCAGGCTCTCCTGGTTTTGAGTTAGGGTGGCCAACCCCTTCTCAATCCTCAGAGATGATGCTATCAAGTAACCAAGCTGCTCCTGCTTGTTTTTCAAGAAATACTCAGATGCCTCCTCTTGAGTTGGCATCTTGGCAGCCTTCTCCCTCTTTGCCTTCTCCTTCTTCTCCTGAGCTTGAACTGATTGTGGATCATCTTCATTCATGACAACCTCATTGTCCTCAAAGTATGGATAAAGTGGAAAGTGTTCCTTATCCAACTGATATTTCCCTATGCCCATCTTTGAGTTTATCAATTCTTGAATCTGAGGTGCATATCCACAGCTCCTCTTCTGAACTGCTGCAGTCCTCTTGATTGTTTCAATGATCAGGCTCATGACTTTGAATTTTTGTGGCACATCAAATAAATGCAACATATTGATGGCATGCCCTCTGATCATGTTGTGGTCACCTGACTTGGGCAACAGAGTGTGCCTCAGAATCCAATTGATAGTAGGCAGCCCTGACAACAGAAAATGGACTGATCCAAAAGTGAAAGTCTCTAGGGCTTTGTCTGGGATCTCCTTGTACATGTGAGCCATGGTATTGTGTCCCATTTTCTTCTTGGCATATACATCCAGATCATCATCATTTTCCTTTGGGGAATTTATCAGTTGTGCCCATTCTTCTACAGTGGATTGGTACCTTGTACCTTCAGTCATCCAAACAATTCTTCCATGATAAGCTCATCATTCTAGTTGGTGAACTTCTGTCCAACAAAATCTGCAACTCCACAAGCAACAAAGTTGTCTTGCACTCCAGGATAGTGCTGTTCATTTTCCTTGATGAATTTCCAGTCAACCCACCTCATGTCACAGACTATGGGCTTCTTGTCCAACAAAATTGTTCCATAGAAGTCCTGCTGTTCCTTTGTGTGGAACATGTAGTCAACAACAGTTCTTCTTCTCGTAGCATATGGATCTTCCATTCTCCATAGTCTCAGCCCTGAATCCTTCCTGATTCTCATGTCCTCAGCCACAGGATGGGCATCATTGTGGTCTGGTATCTTGGGCTTGAGCTTTCTTAGAACCTGTCCTTCTTCTTCTAAATCTTCAGCAACATTTGGCACTGGGGCCTTGTTCTTCTCAGCAGCTGGAATACTCCTAGTATTCCTCTTTGGAACTTGCTTGGCCTGGGAGGCAGCTTTGGGTGCTTCCTTGGGCTTGGATGTTGCAGCCCCTGATCTGATTGCATCTCCCATAAGCTTAGCTGCCTTTGGAGCTGGTGCAGCAAGCTCTTACTCTTCCATCATGGAAGGTTGCCCAACAACTCTGGCCATGGTCTTCTTGACCCTTTCCTTCCTCTTCTTGCTTTCATCAGCTGGCTCTTTGGGATCAGGATTTTCAGGCAGTTGAGTTGATGCTCTGGCCTTGGGCATAGGTTGCCTTCTTGCAGGCCTTTTAATCTTCATGCCTGGTTTTATATCCTTTGCTGAGCCATATTCCTTCTTGAGCACCACTTTCTTGGAAGTAGACTCATCTTCCTCAGCTTTGTAATCTTCATCCTCTGAATCTGAAGTTTTTTTCCTCCTTTGCCTAGTTGCAGCCTTAGGCAAATTGCTAGGAGTACTTCTGCTCCCTTCATCTGAAGTTGAGGGACTAGTGCTCTTACTCAAGTTCATGTGCTCTTCTGACCTGTTCTGGCTGTCACTTTGATCAGACATACTGCAAACGCTGACTGCTGACCCTGTGAAGAGTTATAGATGAGATAGAAAAGATGAGCATCACAAAATGCAGAGGTTTTTGCAAAAGAATGACTCAAAAGTTCAGTCTTAGTTTTCCACAGAAAGCATTTCGGATCCACCAATTTTCAAACTCGGTGATACCGAAGCAGTTTTGGAACCTAAACTGATGATCTCGGTTGGATCGAGTTTCAGTTCGGTGGTACCGAGACTGCTAGGGTTTCACAGAGTCCTCAAATCGGTTGCACCGATTAGTAATTCTCGGTCAGACCGAGAGTCACTAGTGCAATGGCATAAGCCAAATCGGTGAGACCGAGTTTTTCAACTCGGTGGGTCTGAGATGGTTTCGGCGGAAACCTAACCCTAAAAATTTGGATCACATCTAATCTATGAACTACTTTGGCTGGATAGAAGAGTTTCAATTGTGGCAAGAATCAATATGAAAACAATGTGCCAGGAATCAGACGTGGATAACACAAAGATTAAGTCCATACCCTAACTTGGCGGTGAAGTAAGTCTAGATGGGGGTGATTAGACTACTTGACCAATTAAAATTTAACCTTTTCCCAATTTTAGAGTTTGGCAGATTTTAGCTATCTTAGGACAAGTCAAGCAATCATCACACAATTCAAGCAAGCATGCAAAGAGTATATAGGCAGCGGAAATTAAAGCATGCAACTTGCAAGAAAGTAAAGGGAAGGGTTTGGAGGATTCAAACGCAATTGGAGACACGGATGTTTTTGGCGTGGTTTCGATAGGTGGTGCTATCGTACATCCATGTTGATGGAGACTTCAACCCACGAAGGGTAACGGCTACGTGAGTCCACGGAGGGCTCCACCCACGAAGGGTCCACGAATAAGCAACCTTGTCTATCCCACCATGGCCGTCTCCCACGAAGGACTTGCCTCACTAGCGGTAGATCTTCACGAAGTAGGCAATCTCCTTGCCCATACAAACTCCTTGGTTCAACTCCACAATCTTGTCGGAGGCTCCCAAGTGACACCTAGCCAATCTAGGAGAAACCACTCTCCAATAAGTAACAAATGGTGCGTTGATGATGAACTCCTTGCTCTTGTGCTTCAAATGATAGTCTCCCCAACACTCAACTCTCTCTCATAGGATTTGGATCTGGTGGAAAGAGGGTTTGAGTGGAAAGCAACTTGGGGAAGGCTAGAGATCAAGATTCATATGGTAGGAATGGAATATCTTGGCCTCAACACATGAGTAGGTGGTTCCCTCTCAGAAATGGTAAGTTGGAAGTGTAGGTTTAGTCTGATGGCTCTCTTCTCGAATGAAGAGGAGGTGGAGGGGTATATATAGCCTCCACACAAAATCTAGTTGTTACACACAATTTACCAAACTCGGTGGGACCGAATCGTTAAACTCGGTCGGACCGATTTAGTAAACCTAGTGACCGTTAGTGATTTTCGGTGGGACTGACATGCATCTCGGTGAGGCCAATTCGGTTAGGATTAGGGCATAATGTAATCTCGGTAAGACCGATTACACAAACTCGGTAGGACCGATTTTGGTAATTAGCTAACTAGAGAGTTGGTCAAGTAAACTCGGTGGGACCGATTTGCTCTTTTCGGTGAGACCGAAATGTTACAAAAAGGAAACAGAGAGTTTACATTGCAATCTCGGTGGGACCGATCACTCACTTCGGTTAGACTGAAACGTTACGAAGGGAAACAGAGAGATTGCAACTCCATCTCGGTGAGACCGAGATCCCTATCGGTAAGACCGATTTGCTTAGGGTTTGTGGCAGTGGCTATGACTTTTGGAATCGGTGGCGCCGGATAGAAAGAATCGGTGTGACCGATTTTGGCTTTAGATTTAGGTCATTTGTGGATGTGGGAAAGTAGTTGAGGGTTTTGGAGCATATCACTAAGCACATGAAGCAAGAGGCTCATTAAGCAACACCTCATCCCTTCTTGATAGTATTGGCTTTTCCTATAGACTCAATGTGATCTTGGATCACTAAAATGTAAAATGAAGAGTCTTGAGCTTTTGAGCTTGAGCCAATCCTTTGTCCTTGGTATTTTGAGGGATCCACTTTCATCATCCATGCCATGCCATTCATTGAGCTTTCCTGAAATAATAGTCCTGGAATAGCATTAGCTCAATGAGCTATATGTTGTTATGAATTACCAAAACCACCTAGGGATAGTTGCACTTTCATTTGTGCCACCTTGGGTTTACGACTAGTCATGTCGGACCGGGTTATCTGTCATATGGATGCTAGCGGCACAATCAAATACGTGAGCCAACAGGCGAAAACGGTCCCGGCCTAGGTAGGGCTGCAGCCGTGGGAATATCGTGCGTGATGCCGCGAAGTGATATGATGTGTTACATGCTAGATTGGTGTGACTTAGGATCAGGGTCCTGACAGTTCCACAAATGCACCGCTATTTGCACGACCCCTACTTGCCGGTCGGGCCGTCAATGACTTGGTCTCTTTTATCTTGCGTTAACGGCGCGGCTGCAGTGCTTGTTTGCTCCTCCACACATGACAGGCCCGTTCCACACTGCAAACAACAAGTCAACGTACGAATAAGGTTATTTCATCTTGCACTGGTCATTCTACTTAGTTATGAATGTAGGAATACCTGGAGTACCGTGGGGTCAGCTGCCACCAGGTTCCACTAAAATTGAGGTTTGTGCTTCCGTTTGCACATATAGACACCATATGGAGGTAGACAACCACGTTTGCACAAATATGTAATAGGGCTATTTATGCAGTGTCATTTTTTGCAGCGGCATATGATTAACAGCAGCATCTCATATGTTATCAATGGCATTACAGTGACAGTATGGAAAGTGCCATTAACTAAGAAGTGCCATCACATCAAATCTACACTGGCACTAGATTAATGGGGGCTTAAATTAAAATGCATAACAATTGCATTATTACTCTGTGATGACAGATCGGGCATAGCACTTGATCAGTACGTACGTGCACGGTTAACAGGAACGATCGTTCTAACAAAGGGTGATACGGAAAGGAGAAACACATCATTGTGTCAACCATTGTGCAATTAAATTTTGTGTAGTTCAGCGAAGATGTAGCTACGTTAATGGTGTAAAAGTTTAGTGTAACATCCCAAAACACTCTTTATGGAAAATAAAGCAAGACGGAAGCATTTCATAAAATGGTGGTGGCATTGATTCATTTTATCAATGTTAATAGATTGACAACAACATTACTTAACAACGACATCACATTAATAGTGGCATTGTTTCATTTTACCTGTGATGTAAGATTAACAGCAACAGTAAGGGCATAGGGACAGGGGAGGCACAAGCACGTTTTACATCCACCGAGGCATAAAGTGGTGAGGTAGACGTGTTGTCGACTGCGGCAAACATGCAAACATGTCTGGATTTGTGCATTTTTTTCTTGTTAGTGACCTTTTCTGTGTGACCACAAGAAATCTAGATGTGCTCATTCTCGGTTGCATTATTGACCCAACACCCCCACATTCCGTCCTTTTCTGACCAAGAGACCGGTCAGGACAGCATATTTATTTCCCTTTCCAACCAAAAGATCGGTTCGTTAGCTAGTATCTACAATACCTTTTTTCCTCTAATAGTAAAAATTTAGGTAGTGTTCGAGTGTTCGACAAGCCAACGGAGCTAGATACATGGGGAGCTTTGTAATACTAGAAGAATATCCACATGTAGGATGCAGCAACGTGGGGAGCAATCCTAACTTGGTGAAAAAAGGGATGCAGCAACGTGGGAGCTGGGCCATTAGAACAAGGTTGGTTCAAAAATAAGTTATACTTCCGGTTGGCGGGATGTGGCGAGGCAGGCGGCGGGATCTGCCAACTCGATGGCGGGGAGCAAGGGTGAAGAGGACCTCCCACGTCAGTGACAAGTCAGAGAAGACGGTGCGCGTCGGCTTCCTCCCTCGCCACCGGCGACTACCAGCAGAAGGTAACCAGCCGGATCTGTGTCAACCAAAGAGAAGAGAGAGAGAGAGAGACAAAGATAGTGGACACCGCCATCTTGTTTAGATCTGGCGAGGGTGGGAGAGTGAGAAGAAGAGAGGAACCCTAGAAAGCAAGTCCCGAAGTGGACTAGTGGACTAGTAATTGTTTTTCTCTCTATAGTGATCATTTTTAAATTGAATAATCGCGGAGCCATCTTTTCATTGAACCTACCAGTAAAAAGAAACTTGATCAATAACCGTGCCACCGCGTTCAGGTTGCACTTGGTTCGGCTGACATTTGGTCCCAGACTCCACATTAAGTGGATGACTAGATGTCTCAAATTGTCACGTTACCTGACTTTTCATGTGCAAATGTGCTCCACCATGAGTGTACCCGCGCGTGTGCGTGAGGGGAGAGTGAAGTCTGATTTATAAACCTTGAGGTCCTAGAGCTAGTCGGAAACAAACCCTCACCTTTAAATCCCTGAAGTTTGTACCCTGTCATCTGCAATCTCCGTCATTTTTAACCTTAAGGGCATGTGCGGTTCAAGGGGTTTTAACGGGGATTAATAGGGATTGTGGGGGATTAAATCATGTACCAGCCAAATTCACCTCGCCAAACCCCTTGGGAGGAGGTTTAACCGAACAAGGCCTAAGACTTACCACAGTGGGAGTAACTTCAAGAGTAATACCGGGTCCAACTCGGCAAATTCGCCTATGTGGCAACTTGTTAATGAGGAGAGAGGTAAATTAGGTAACTTATAGCTAGTTACTCATCCTATGGGTAACATCACACATACCAAAACAAAATGACTCTATAATCTAATAAATGAAGCTTTACATGACACCACACGTGCGATGACCACTGGAGCAATCCCCTTAGGTTGTACGTAAACATGTTTATACTCTTCATTCATGATTTTTAGTACAAATAGGATGCACACTGAGATGTCATCCTCATACCAGCCACTATTGATGGATGGACACACAACGTTGCCATGCTCACCGGCAACTGCAACCTGAGTTGCGCATGCAACAACTACGACTGCAATGGAGTACTAGACGCACAAGGCATGTTGTTGGTGCTACTTCATGAGCTACCGAGCCGTCTAGACTAGCACACGGTAATGGCCATAACCCGCGGAATGAAGGACGTCGTTCTTTCGCTGCGTACTAGCCATCACAAAGGTGGTGACGCACTTTGCAGGGTTGTCAGAGACGGATTCTGTCATCCCACTCCAGCGATGGACAGCGCTCGGCTGAAAGCGTGAACATGGACGCAAATTTGTGCAAACACGGCCAAATTTCATATAGACATGGCAGATTTCATTATATTTGCATTAAATAAGATGTGCTAGTCCGAAGCTAAAGGTAGAATTAATATACCTAATCTAAATGGTCGCTGGCCAATCTCTTTATCCTCCTCCAGCATCTGGGTGAAGAAGAATCATGTAAGACACCGGCTGTTTTCGCTGGTGTCGTGTTGGCGATGGCCTACATGGGATACAATCGGTGGCGGCCTCCTGTATTCTACTTTTCCTCGATGATGGCGGTGGGCGGGGACGTGTTGGCCGTCACCTCTTCGACATACACGTAGCAGCGTTACCTTGTAGACATCCGCGGTAGCTTCTTTCCCTGCGTGCATGGCTCGGCTACACGCGCATCGACGGTGGATGGCGCAGTTGCAAGCATTGTATGATGCGACGGCATTGAGGGCAGCGACGATGCCCGTGTCACCATGCGCCCCGACAAACCGGCATGGGGCAACTCGACACTCTTCCTCGGGCTGGATAGGATCGGACAGCTGCGGAACCATGCGCTGGCTTAGGACCACAACTAACTCCGCCGGGATAGGCGAGGTAGGTGGAGCAGCGAGATTCCTCGCTTGTAACTGTCGGGCTTGGTGGGCCACCCAGACTGCTTTAATGCCGGAGAACTGCTCTTCCTGCTCGTCGGATGCCGTCGAAGGAGTGGAGAAAATGGTTGAAGGAAGAGCTTGGCTGGCGTCCCGCTCCTAAACAGACGTGTGCCTGGAGTGGGTTTCTGGTATTCCACACGGGGTTGAATGATAGGTGTTTGAATGCAGAGAGGAGGCAGGTACTACTGGGAGTGCAATGGGTGGCTCCCTTGGCCGGTGCGCTGCTTCAATGGCGGACGCATTGGAGGGTAACTTAGACTTGTAACATGCATATGTTAGTACTAGTTTATGTTACTACCTTCATAGATGTCTTCATTTATTACTTTATAGACCCTTTTTGCATTGGGAATTGGCAAGTGATGGTAACATATCATGTAACTCTGTTTGCCTCTCTCCACATTAACTACTTGCCACCACACCATTTTTGCTTATATGGCATCTATGTTACTACCTATGTTACTCCCACTATGACCACCCTGAGAGGTCGCATCCGCCCTGACCCCCTTGACCATGGACCTTGACCGTGTACGTCCGGCTTTGAGCACAACATTATGCTTAATGGACCTTGACCTCATACGTCACCTTGTGTCCAGATCTGAGATGCCATTGCCACATGTACCAGATGAATGACTCCAAGTTCGACCCCCATGATGCTAGGTGTGAGCCGAAGAACACTATTGGAGAGAACCCCCTCATAATTTTCCTCAGTGGTTGTTTGATTCATAGGATAGAATGCTATAGGAATTTTTCCTATGAAATCATGTGTTAATTGGTAATCTAACATACACTCCAACTTTTTTTCACTTCCTTTGCTTTTCTTGTGTCAAACACTGTGTTAATGCTATGGGATTAAAGTGGACATGCCACTCCAATCCTTTATTTTTCCTATTCCTGTGTTTTAAGTTCCTACGAATGAAAGAAAAGAAACGAAGAGAGTACTTTCTCTAAATGATGTGCCGCTGCAGCAACTGCCTATATTAATTAACTATGTTCTAAAAACGTGGCCCAGCTTAAGGTCAGTAGGTGAGCATGTGCTTGGCTCTTCACCTCTTTCGGAAGTCGAAGATGGTAGAGTATATATACTGGCTATCTGACACTGAATGAATTATGCATATCCACCGCTTGTATAAAGGCCACTATTGTAAGAAAAAGCTTCTCCTCGTGTTGTGACCCACTGCGCGTGTGTGGGCGAGGGAGAGGGCGTAATAAGCAAGCTTCTCGTTGTTCTGCGAGTTGACGGGACACATCGAAGTTGTTTAGTACTCTCTCCAAAAAGGGCCGACCATGTCCATGGCTACCATCCCGTGCAGTGGTAAGTGAGTCGTGCACTTCGATGGTACATACTATGCAACCCGTCCCTCGTGTTCTTTGACGTGAGCTTTGTACATACTTTTTGACGAGGATGCTAGATGTCCCTCGTGTTGGCAAAAGTATGAACAAAGCTCACGTCAAAAAAATACTGGAAGAACAAAGATTCCCAACGAGCGAGAAAGAGCAAGGAACCTTGCAGTGGAGCGTCTGCACTTATAATATTTTATATTATTCAGTGATATAAAATCAACCAAATCTCTCCATGTTTAACCGGAAGAGTCTGAAACACATCGTACATGGCCCACCTCACGCATTCACCATATTCCTTGGCCTCCGTGCAATAACTAGTTATAGTATATTCAGCAGCCCGTCCCTTCGCGCTCCTCATCCTAATAGCCCATGTGACACCTAGTTATAGTATAACCGAAAGAGTACTTGCTCTTTGAGCAAAGGGCGTCCCTAAGCACACATTAATTTCCTGGGCATGCTTCTTTCTACTCAATGTTGCATGCACTTTGCGCATGTTGAGAACAACTACCTCGAGGTTCAATTTGACAGACATGACTTATAAATTGACAAGGTCATATCACTTTTTTTGCAAACATGTCGTAAAGTAACGCGATAGACCTTCGTTCAAGTCAATTACCATGTGTTCAAATTTTTTTATCAAAAAGTAACACGATAGACCTTCAATTAACATGTGTTCAAAAAACAAAAAATATCAAAAATTACAAAACAAAGACCTCGAGGTTCAACTAATAAAAGGAGCACTCTAAACATTTAATTAAGCCAATTAAAACTTTACAATGACCCATCCAAGTAGTTAATATCGAGTCCACTTCCCATACGGTCACCCATATGATGACTACTCCAGTCTCAGCATAGTTAACTCGAGAGTTCTATTAGATGAGCTATCGATAGGGAAGCTAGTCTTTGCTGATATAGGATGCCTCTTCATATCATTTATGGCCCACCTGGATCAGCGCCTATTGCCTCCCAATGGCCAATGCCATGTCCCCCATGAATGTAGAAGCTTCCCTCCCTCGTGTAGCTGCTTCCCGTGTTTTCCCCTGTTTTTGCCGACTGCCCATCTATAGAACCACCTCGCGCCGGCCAATTCCTCTCCAAACACCTAACAAGGCGGTTGAACCGAACATGTCTAGACTTGTTTCTAGTGGATTCATTGACGTGGCACCGGAAGGGTGTGATAGCTGACTCTAGCAAAATTATTGACTACCACGTTGGCATAAATGAGCATGGGGCCCACTTGTCAGTGTGCTGGACAGACGAAGTAACGCAAGACAAAATGGAGCGTGGAAAGGTGCGAATCAATTGGCTCACGTGTGATGACCACTGGAGCAATGCACTTAGATTGTACGTAAACAAATTCGTGCCAACACGGCCGAATTTCATTATATTTACATAAAATAACCGGTTTCAATGCGGAGTAGGTTTCTCAGATGGCACGCGGGTTTAATGTAGGCGTTTAAATGTGACGAGGAGGCTCATGCAGCCGGGCGTGTAGTAGGTGGCGCCGTCAGCCATCATGCCGCTTCAATGGCGGATGCAGTGAGAGGTCATGTTTGCCCTGTGCCACCTTGACCGTGGACCTTAGTACATTGAATCCTATAGGATTTTTTACTAGTATGGAATCACGTGTACTACTACAACATTTCATTGGAAATCTAGAATCCGCTCCAACTTTTTTTTCACTTCCTTTCTTTCTCCTGTGGCATCGATCACCTAGTGCTAATACTCCTTTGGTTTTTCTATTCCTGCATTTTAAGAATCCTAGTAATTGCTCTAAATGATGTGCAAATCAAAGAAAAGAAATGAAGGGAGTACTTTCCCTAAATGATGTGGAGTTCTGTTCCTCTTGGTCAATGTGTAATTCTCTATATGTACAGTCTTTCACGGACGAAGGGAGTAGGTTGAGCACTAGAGTGTGAGCGTGTGTGTTGCGTCGTGTGTTGTGTGCCATTTGCTAATGGACTATAGATAGGAAGTCTTGGCGATCCATTATTCCCCATCTCGTTCGGAGAGAACTACTTATTCACCTAGTCAGTGAAGTGACAATACGTCTTGCGGGAGATGGGACACTTAATTAATAAGCTGAGCCAGCGTGTTGGTCTTACTAAATCAACATTACCCTGTGCTGCCATCATGTTTGCCAGTGGAGCACGCTTCCGCAAGAGGTTTGCTTCCAAAAATACGCCTACGCACCTCTCTCTTCCATTAACTGACATATGGGCCCTCTTGTGGTAGACCCACATGTCATTGGCTTAACTATTTACACTCCGAAGGACGGAGGGCCATGCAGGGTAGTCCGGAATTATTAGGCCGGGCAAAACTAAGACCCTGCTTTTTTGCTTGGTTCTGTTGGGATTGTGTTTACTCATTGGGTTACTTAACTCACCGAGAAAGAAGGGACTGCATGCAAGCATGACAGTCAAGACAACATGCAAGGAGGAGAGAGACGGTGTTGCCTGCAACCATATTAATTGGTTTAAGCAGCCAATGCATGCCCGATTTAAGGGGGGTTTCTCTCTTTCCCATACCCAGCTGTGTACGCGGAATCGATTACTTTCTGTAACTGCCCAGAGTTATTTTTGCCTTGGTCTTAGAGATTTTGACGAATGTAGTACTATTTAGTACTCTCTCCAAAAAGGGTCGACCATGTCCATGGCTAATCCCATCATCTAGGTTTATAAGTCATAGTTGTTCACCATGACCAAGGCGAAGGGAAAAATGAGAGATTTTAATGCTTATTTGCTAATTAATAGCATTGCATGCAATGAACTGACCACCGAATTTCATGTTTGAAAGTCTAAGTCATTGATGTCATACACGCCCCACATCTCTTATTGGTTCATTGCTTTATTATTGTCAAGAAACAAGAAACAGGGTGAAAGTTAATGCACCACATTCAAGTGTTTTGGGGTTATTTGGTTTTCATAAGATGACTACACCTAGACGGAGGGAGTACCATCCCATGCTCCATCATTGAGTGCATGCACGATTCACATTCCATTGAAGAAAATAATGTTGCATACGTGCCATCGAATAGAATAACTTCATTTATGAACAATGCATCACCGCATCATGATCAAACTTTGATTTGTTCACGCCTGGTTCCCGACCCACCACTGACAACTACTACACTCGCCAAATTATCACGTGAGTTGTATCTTTGTATAGAAATGAGCTCACCGTGTACTCGCATGTGAGTACGAAAGAGGCAAGGAGTACTTGCGTCGGTGCCTGCACCTCTTCTCTTCGTGCATGTATTTCTTTTTTTGGAGTGATTTGTGCATGTACTCCACCTACGTTCGTCACTATTGGTGAGTCTCTCCTACTACTTACTCCATTTTCTTGCATGACCCATCGACCTGGATGCTGGATGTTCCACGTGTTGGTGAAACAAAGAAGAATGCTTTCCGACCACTGAGAAGGAGCAAGGAACCTCGCGGTGGAGCTTTCTGGACTCTTAATATATTTTATATAGTCAGCGATATAAAATCAACCCAATCTTCTCCACATCTAGTAGACCTGTGAATGTTTACATCATACATGGCACACCTCACACTATCACCATATTTCTTCGCCTCCGTGCGACACCTAGCTCTAGTAATTCAACAGCTTGTATCGTTTCTCGCTCCTCCTCTCTCTCAAAGTGTTACGAGCTGGCGATTTTGTCATCTATTAACGTCGGTTAGCGACATGCCAAGAGCATTCTAAAAATTTATTGTACTCTATTGTGATGCTAAGAAGAGGAAGCTCTTTGACCGACGGACCAAACGAGGCAGGCATGCCCTGCTACGAGTGGGTCCAGTTTCTCATTTTTAACTTGTTTGGTCTAGTAGTAACACTTGGTTTTGCACCTTCATAAAATGATGAAAACCCCCGCTAAAAATGTGTTTTGATTTCTACTAATCCCGTCAACCGTTCTTGTTTTGTGCATTAAGTTATTAACTGCCATGATTAAAATATAATTAACCAATGCATGTAAAACATTCTTGTTTAGTGTTGTAGTACTCCTCACGCATGCATGTGTTGCGATTAGACCTTCATCCATGTGTTGCGATTAGTAATGTCTTCTTCGAGGTTGCCTTTCATTATTGATAAGATTTTATATAATTTGAAAATTATATCATCCGAATATCCTTTCATGTACGAAATTGACGGTATGCTTTGAGCAACTTGCATGTTAGTTAGTCTCAACAAATGGTTTACTCCCTATATATACATCGACAGACAGAGTACATGATACTACCAAACGATCACCATCTAGTAGTTCATTGGTTGGTTTAGATTTTTTAATAGAGTAGTGCTAATACACTTGATGTTGTGCTGCTACCATCCAATATTTTTGTGTGGTGGTTCCTAGAATAGAGAAAAGGAGGTAGTACTTACTATGGGAAAGGTGAAGTGATGGTTGCTTCATCCGAGCAACTTTACTTTGGGAATATTTGAGTACCAGCAGATTCAACGAAAGAGTGAAATGATGGTTGCTTCATCCGAGAAACTTACAGTGGCGAAGGTGGGGCTCTGTGATTTGACTGCTCACTAGTGATTATTACTGTGGCACAGCAACTGGGTCGAATCTCCCCTGCAGTTGTGCACTCAATATTGGTGCATGGCAGGTGGAGCCAGATGAAGGATGTCCCACATGTCGGCGTAATGAAGTTGAATGGTTTGTGTCATTGGTATCAATCTTTTAGGATTTGTTTATACCTACGCATAATTTTCCAGCATAATGAAATTATACTGTAATGCTATGAAGGTTCCAACTTTGGTTCCCACAGAAAAAGGGGTTTCAAGTTAGATTGTCTCATTACAACATTCCATCAAATACAAATGAAACTACCATGGCTGCTAATGCATCTCAATGACTCGCAGATCAGCGCCAATATTCACATCACAACTGAAGACAAAGTTGTGAGAAGATGCACAAATAAAGAAACATGGAGTATAATTGATCAATGTTGTTCTTAGGCATGGCTCCGTTTCCTGGCCATGATGTTCATTGGTTGGCGGCTAGTTTCACGCAGCTCTGTAGCCAAGAAGGAGGTGTATGGAGGACATCACAATCAATCATTTTGTGTAGTTCCACTCAAATCGAGCTGATCATCCCTGTTTGCAAAGATATTCGATCAGTGTGATTACAATAATAGTGGAACTAGATGATGAAACATAACACTCACAAATAGAAACGACCACCTCTGCGATCTCTTTTTAAGTCTAACTACATGTTGGAGAAGATTAGGATCGGATTTGGATGAGGAGGATAGAAAAACCAATCTTCCTTTCCGTAGTCCCACAGAAATGTAAAAATGTTGCTCGTGTGACATTTTGGTGGAACTGCACAAAACATGCTTAAGAAAAAAGTGATTTGTGTAGTTCACCAAAAGGTCGCAATAGCAACAAGGTGAAATGGATAGCCCCATTTGTAAAAAGAGGTGGAAAGGAAACAATTACTGCCCAATAAAGGGTTGAAGACACATACGCCGACATAAAAGAAGCACATTCCATGTCATAAGGGAAAGATAGTAGCATGGTGGATTATCAAAAAGGTGTGAGGACGAGATTGCAAGATGGATAGTACGTCGAACGAGCTACGTTTTGGGCAAAGAACTAGGGAAGATCCACATGCAGCATTTTCCACATGCACCAACGTGGGAAGATGGGTAGTGGAGCCAGGCCGGAGGGGATACCTAGGGGTCGTCGGGATGTAACTAGGAGAGTTGCGGCGGGCGGGATCTGCCCATACTACGGTAGCGAGAAAGTGGCGTAGGCCATACCGCACCGGAGCTTGGTCAGAGAGAACAACAGGTACCGCAGATCAGGACGTGTTGCCTCGGCGCCGTTGAATGGAGAAATGATGCACATCCTCCCTTTCCGTCGGTGGACGGGATGCAGCCGGATCAGTGACCAGCGGTGAGAGATAGAGGCCACCACCGCCCTGGGTAAGATACTGTGAAGACAGACTAACCCCGGTAGGCAGGCTCCATTGCATATAGTGGAGCAGACTACTTTTTTCTCCATAAAAATCATTTTATATTCTGTGTACGTGCCATTGAGCAATATAACTTTATTTAAAAATAACGAGCCAATGCATCAAGTCAAACTTTGTTTCGTGCACGCGTGGTACACGACCTCCGTAGGTAAACAACCACTACACGCTCTCAAATTAGCACGTGGACTGCCATTTCATACAGAAATGAGCTCCACCATGTACCAGTGCGGGTGTGGCTAGGCATGAAGCGTGAGGACGTGCACCTATTCACTTCGTGTATGTACACCACCTACATTGGTTTGTGTGAGAGAGATACAAACCTAGAGAGATATAGTGTGTGGGTTTGTGAGCATTTTTTTTGGGGGGGGTGCGTGAGAGATAGAAAGGTAATATGTGTCGATGATATTTCAAACAAAAAATGTAACATATGCAATGTGTGTGAACAACAGGCCTAGATATATCATATATAGAGGGGGCAATCCACGAGAAGAGAGTGGAGGTATCATCTGCATGAGGTATCCATAGAATCAAAGAGAGAGATGAACTGTGTGTGTGTGTGTGTGTGTGCGTGCGCGCGTGATCGATAAGGAGTGACATCAAATTTGTGTGTGCCCACGTCAAAGATATAGGGTGGTTGGCCTACTGGAACATGAGAGGGGACAGGTGTAGTTTGTCTCTGTGGCATGGATAGCTACCTGCAGCATTCGACTATCCATGTGTATGGGTGGGGGGGGGGCAGAGACCTAACTATAGAGGTAGACCGACTGGTCTATGTGTGGAGGAGGAGAGAGACCTACCTTATGTATTGAGGGAGATCGATCGGCATCCATGCATATGTGTAGGAGAGGAATAAGGTTGGGAGAGAGACAGAGCTAGAGTGTCGGACGGGTTAGTGGTGGAGTTGCTTTGGTGGGAGAGGCCTTCTAGACAAACGGAGGGCACGCCTGTAATATCAATAAGAGAGGGGATGCCTGGCTGTCTGTGCACGTGCGTGTGAGAGACTGGTGAGGAGGCATGCATGAATGATGACTGTCGTAAGGAGATGTAACAACATATGAAGATCAATCGTCCTTTGTCGGCGAAAGGGAGAGACATAACTTGTGAGGTACGTTGATCGATGCGTGGGGAAAAGAGTTATAGTCGACCTAGGTATATGTAGGGAGATCGACCGGTATACATGCATGCATGTGTTGGAAGCAAATAAGGTCTGGAGAGAAGGATAGAGAGAGAGGGATGCAGCTAGGAGGTGGTGCGAGAGGCCAACTATGTCAAGGAGGAAGGAGTGTGCGAGTATGAGATCGATGAAAAGAGGGGCAGGAGTGTGCACATACGTGGAACCATATTTGACAGAGGGGAGCATGGACGGTGAGAAGAGAAGAGGGAAAGCTTGTATTTGTGGTAGGCACACCTGGCTAGAGAGGAACATCGATCGGTGTGTGCCGAAAAGAAGGCGCTGGGGGGCCTACACCCACCATGGGTGAACGACCTAAAGAGAAATGACGAATGTGCGCGATGGAGCTAGAGAATGCTGATGGAGGGTGATAGGGAGGCGGGGCATGTGCATGCACGAGAGAAAGTTAGCACTAGCTATGAAGATAACAGGATTGTGTGGGTGTAAAAGATGAATAGAGATCATAATTCGTTATAAAAGTGGTTTCGGATATTTGTAGAAGATATCATAGTGTTTTAAACCAACGCATGTATGAATATATATAATGGTGATACGCATGGTGTGGTTACGAACATGTTGTACTACATATAATATACAGAACATTTATTTGAATTTGTGATAATGTGTGACTTTTGCAGCTTAGGGCTAAATACTTGTTACAATGTAGGGGGTGGGGCACTATACTTTGTGTGATAAACACAGGGTACTTATGGAACATGGTTTAGATTATGAAGATCTAGTTAGTACATCGAATGTACTATTATTTGGAATCAACATCAAGTGTATTCAAAATTTTGAATTCGAGTTCATAAAGTACACATAGTTCATATCTATCTCTATATAGTAATCATGTGGTGTGTCACTGAGATAATATACGAATGATGGTTTAATTTGGCAACAATCATGATTGTAGATTATTATTGAAATAGAGAAATGAATTCAAACTTAGTTCGAATTGCAGCAGTTGTATAGACATTTGGAATGCACTAACATGTTTGCATGAGTAGGTTATATGCATTATACAGCCAGTGAAAATATTTAATTGGACATAACGTGGATTCATAGCTTTGAATAGCATTTGTACAGTAAAACGGGACAAGCCTATCTCGTTGTGTGGAGAGAATAGTTTAAATTTTTTTGTTGAGGGAAGTGTGAATTGATTTGGTACGTACATTATTACATGTTAGGCTTTGTCGGCATTCTACGAACCAGGGTACCCAGACTTGCCTACCTGTAGCCCACTGTGTGGCTCCATCGACGGCCTGGTACGGCCCATCTTCTGCATCAACAAGTCAAGACCCTCGCGAGGGGCCAAGCCTCACGAGGCGGATGACACCATGACCTCCGGCAAGGGGCGGCTTCCCAGACGGCCTCCTGAGGAGGAGATATTTCTATGCAAGCATCCGCCTCAGGAGGATGACATGACGCCATCCATGATGACCAAGGCAAGGCGTGCACCAGTGGGCGCAGAGCAGTAGGTTTCCTCTTTGGTGCTAAGGAGGCAAGCGCAGGCGCAGAGTCCCAAGGAATCAACCAAACGTTACCATTTGCGTGCAACAAGACCAAGACCGCCAGGACGGCAGGATGAATGTCATCGCCGAGCCCACCATGATGTCACGGCCAGAAGATTTGCAGGCAAAGACCACCTTTTGTCAGGATAACATCTACTACTTGCCCCCCTTCAAAATTGGCCACTATGGGATCCCATCCCGCCTAAGTTTTGGGGAAAGAGGACTGAGGCCACTATAAGTATAGCTTAGCCGCCACCATAGGAGGGATCCTACCCTTGGAGGTCGAACCCCTTGAGACCATTTCCACCCACACAGCATACCCCGCGAGGCTGTTCATATGTGGCCCGAACCAGTTCATCCTCAGCCCCCACGAGGCTAATCCACCACAAAGCAGGAGTAGGGTTTTACAACGCAAGGTGGCCCAAACCTTGGTAAATTGCCATGTCCATTTCCTTTCCTATTCATCGAGCTAGGCTATTGTTGGATTTAGGGTTCCGGCAAAACCCTTGAGGTTCGAACACTGGGGTGCGCACGAAGATTTCCCCCTACCGAATCTCGCCCTTAGCCATTCCGCGATCTCTAAGCTTAGCTCGATGAACTCACAACACAAGAGACACGAGATTTATACTGGTTCGGGCCACCGTTGTGGTGTAATACCCTACTCCAGTGTGGTAGTGGTGGATTGCCTCTTGGGCTGATAATGAACAGTACAAGGGAAGAACAGCCTCCAGAGGAAAGGTGTTCTTGAGCTGGTGTGGTTTTCTACTTGTTCTGGTTTCGGTCCGTTGAGGTCGAGATCAGTCCCCCATCTACTGTGGTGGCTAGTCCTATTTATAGAGACCCAGGCCCTCTTCCCAAATATTGAGCGAGAAGGGATCCAACAATGGCCAATTTGAAAGGGGACAGCTAGTACAACCTATCCTGACTAAAGGTGGTCTTTGCCTGCCAAAGGCGCTGGTGGTGACGCTGTCTTGGGCTCCACGATGACCTCCGTCCTGCCGTCCTGCTGGTCTTGGTCTTGTTGCACCAGTATGGAAACCTTTGCCTGATGCCTCAGTACTCCGCGCTTGCGCTTGCCCCCTTAGCACCAAAGGGGAAACGAGGACACTACGCGCGCTGGCGCCCGCCTGGCCTTGGTTGTCATGGCTTGCATCACGGGAACCTCACGAGGTACCCCTTGCCTTGATCTCTCCGCCCCCTCGCGAGCCTACCTAGTGAGTCCGCTCCTGAGGAGGCCTAGCATCGTACTCCTCGCGAGGGTCTTGAGTGTTGGCTGATGAAGACGGGCCACACTAGGCCACTGGTGGAGCCACACCGTGGGCCGCAGGCAGGCAAGTCTGGGGACCCCCATTCCCAGAACGCCGACAGTAGCCCCCGGGCCCAAGGCGTGCTTGGACTTGGCTTAGAGGCGAAGCCAAAGGGCAAGTGCGGAGCACCGCGGGCCCCAACAGCCTGCGGCCTTGGTCGATATGTGGCGACTCATTGGACGTGGGCGTCTCCGCTTCCCCATGCTGCCTCGGCAACTGCCTGACTTGACGAGTCCCCCGAGTTCTCGCCGTGCCCGGAGCAAGGCAGCATCATCAAGCCGTCGCCGCCACTGATCTAGATAGGGTTGGCGCCGGTCTGTCGTGGCCCACTGTTGATAATGGCGTCGGCCACGAAGGCGCGTTTAGATGGGGCTCCACAGAGTTCTTTTCTTTTGTTCCCTGTGAGGAATCAAGAAACACCCCGCGGGGGCGTGTAAAGGGTCTGCGATGTGTTTTTTTATCCTTATTATGAAATCGTGCGAGTGCTTGTCCTGTCCCGGCTTGGTTACCCCTTTCTAACCTCGCGACAACTTGGTGCTCTACGCTGACAGGCCCCGGTCGCCAGGCAGGCTGCAGCCGTCGCTGGATGCCAGGTCGTGATGTCGTGGTCAAGGCCAGGAGGTGAGCGGCCCGAGGTCCAGTAAGAGCCCCTGAGGCATGATGCTCAGGAGTCCCCTTTATCGTGCAAGCAGCCGCCAAGAGGCAAGAAAGGAAGGTAATGTTGCTGCCACAGGGCCGCATCAAGTGAGAATTTTGTGTCGTAACGATTAGTTGTTCGAAGCGCGAAACTTATCTAGGTAATCTGGAGTCGTTCCCTTGTGTTGCGCCAGACTTGTGCGTCGGCAACCGTGGCGCAGCTAGATTAGGCCCGTGCGAGCCTCCCCTTTCTTCCCCACACTCTCCTTCATGCTCTACGTCCTCAGGTCTCGGCCCTCGAGCGAGCTCAGCCGCCGCTGGTATGCCAGGTCGTGATGCTGTGGTCAAGGGTAGGGGGTGAGGGTTGGAGAGCCAGTAAGAGCTCCTGAGTCACGATGCTCAGGAGCCCCCCTTTTAACACGCAAGCGGATCACATGCGAAAGAGAGGGAGCTCATGGTGCCGCCCGCTGTAGACCTCATGAGGTTCCTGCAAATCAGCATGAGAAAGGCACGAATTGCCATTATGATTGCCGGTCGGCCATTGGTTGCTCCAATAGAAGGGTGAGGGCACTGAGGGCCTGGTGAGGTGACCCGCGCGGGGCATGCCGCGGGCCCGAGCTCAACTGCTCAGATTTGTCGGTGTTGTAGGGACGGACCCGTGCGCAAGCACCGTGCCAACACGAGCGGCTCCCGTGGTAGGTGGCAATCGAGCAGGTAATAATCATTGGTAGATTAGACATGAAAGGTAATCAGCTTAGGTAAATGCAGAATGGATACATGCCACTGGGTCAGACCCAAGCGTCTTGGGGAAGATGCAGCCCGAGGGGCGCCCCCAGCAAGGTAAGCTAAAGACATAAAAAGAGATACATGCCGCAGGGACGGACCCATGCGGCTTGGGAATGATGCAGCCCTGAGGGCGCTCCCAGCTGAAATGAACTTGGGAGATGTCACCTGGTTCCGTTACAGAGGGGGTGTTGGGGCAGCTGAAGATGCACGGTGAAGAGGTCGACCCTCATGAGCCACCGGGGCCCGGAGCCTCAGGAGGCACTGGGGGTCCAGGTGGTTCCTTGAGGACCATCTCCTTGTCTGCTAGAATCACGTGGTGCCTGGCCTCCTGAGCCGCTAGGATGCTCCACAAGTGACGCTGGTAGGTGGAAGCCGCGTTCGGCAGGCTGAAGGGCTTGCAAACGTAGTTGTGCGGCGGACCCTCGCAGCGTCCCACGCGCGAAGGCCCGAAGCGCTCCTGAGATGCGGCTCGGTTGAGCCCTGGGACGTCGATGCAGACACGCAGCCCACCATCCTTGCTTGGATGGGGAGCCACGCCGGGCGAGCAGCGGTCGCCGCTCACGGCCCTCGCTTCCTAAAGCTCCTGAGTGATCTTGGCAATGAACTCTTGAATGTTGTGCTTTCCACGCCCTGTGTCTTCCTGATGGAAACGTGCCACGAAGCACGCCTCCAAGTGGTGCTAGAGCGCCTCCCTCGTGATGTTGACGAGGTCTGAGGCCCTCTAGAAGAGAGCCCCCAAGCCCTGCCCGAGGAGGTCGCCGGGCGCGCCTTCCTATGCGATGGAAGGAGGCGCCCCAGGCACGGGCGCTAATCCTAACGCGGCACCACCCAAGATGCCGACCTCCTGAGGCCCTGTTCAGAGCGGTTGCTTCTTCTTCTTGGGGATGACCTCAGGAGGGTTCTTGCCCTTGTTGACCGGGTCCTCGATTGCTGTGGCTTGGAAGGCACGCTCGAGGGAGCACACCGCATCTATCTCTTCGCAGGGGACCGTGATGATTCCGCCGCTTCCTGGCATCTTGAGGACGTTGTAGCCGTGGTGGGCCACTTCCATGAACTTGGCCAGGGCTGGATACCCGAGGATGGCATTGTACGACAAATGGATGTGGGCGACGTTGAAGTCGATGAGCTCGGTGCGGTAGTTGTCGTGATGTCTGAAGGTGACAGGGAGGCGGACCTGCCCTATCGGGGTGGTGGAACCGTCAGTAACCCCTGAGAAGGGCTTGGTAGGCTGGAGCTCATCGTATGGCACTTTAAGGTTGTCTAACATCTCAAAGGACAGGATGTTAAGCCCTGTGCCGCCATCGATGTGGGTCTTGGTGACTTGCACGTTGCTGATGACTGGTGAACAGTGCATCGGGAGAACGCCAGCAGTAGCCGCACACTTGAGTTGATCTGTCGAGCTGAAGGTGATGGCGCATTTGGACCACCTGAGCGGACGTGTGGACTCGAGCCTGGGGAGGCACTACAAAAAAAGACACATCCTTGACATTTTGGGCCGAACGAAAAAAAATTGTCATACATATGACACTTCTATGACGATAATTGTGACAAAACCCGGTATCATCATAGATGTGGTGGGCTCCTACTTCTATGACAAAAAATCATGACAGAAAATGGGCTTTTTGTCCTGGGCGGGCCGGAGACGCAGATGCATGACATTCTTTGGGCCGTCCATGATGGAAAATACCGTGGTAGAAGCGAGGGGGAGGAAAATTTCGGGGAGTTGCCGGTTACGGTGGGAGGTCGGGGGCCGAGCGAGGCGTGTTTCTCTTGTACACGTACACGCGTGTGTGCGAGGCATTGGCTCTAACTGAACCCGAGTGAGGCGTTGGGCTCTAACTGAACCCGAGCGATTGCACTGCAGGCTACGCGTTACTGAACCCGAGCGATCGATCGATGGCTGTTAACTGAACCCGATCGAGCGATTCCTTCGCTACTGCTGCTAACTGAAGCCGATCGATGCTGCCTCTAGGATGAACAGTGAGCGTTGCGGGGGGTTTGGATGAACAGTGGGCGGTGGCATTGCCTCTGGATGAACATGACCCTGTGGTGTGGAGGGCTGGATGAACAGTAGACAGTGGAGGGGTGGCCGTGGAGGGGTGGTTGAACAAGACCCCGTGGTGTGAGGGCTGTATGAACAGTAGACGGTGGAGGGGTGCCCGTGGAGGGGTGCTTGAACAGTAGCCGGTGGAGTAGCGCGCGGTGGAGGCTAGATGAACAGGAGCCCGTGGAGGCTGGAGCAGGTCGACGGTAGCCCGTGGAGGCTGGAGGAGGTCGACGGTGGAGATGAACAGTATCCCGTGGAGTCCCGTTTTACAGCACGCCACAGCCCTCCCAATGAACATGACCCCCATTTCGACCGTAGCGCTCCAACACAAGTCCGTTGCGTCCGTTTTGCGGTACGCCACACCCCTCCCGATCAACAGGACCCCCGTTTCGACCGTAGGAGGTCTGTTTCGTCTGTTTTGCGGTACGCCACACCCCTCCCGATCAACAGGACCCTCGTTTCGACCGTAGGAGGTCCGTTTCCTCCGTTTTGCGGTACTCCACACCCCTCCCGATCAACAGGACCCCGTTCCGAACGTAGGAGGTCCGTTTCCTCCGTTGTGCGGTACGCCAGGCCTTGTTTGCATCACCTGTTCCGTCCAAGCCCTCCCGATGAACACGACCACACATTCTGTTCTGACCCAGCCGGTTGGCTCCCATGCGTTCCGTTGCCTCCCGATGAACATGACACATTCCGTTGCCTCCCCATGAACACGATGCATTCCGTTGCCTCCCCATGAACATGACGAGGACGTTGTTTCTCCGTTCCGACCCAGCCATGTACATGAGCCATCATCATACATATGTGCGAGTAGGCGTTCGAGACCCCGCTCATATGTACACATACGTGGCCGTATTTTCTGTCTTGCACCCTGGCCGCTGTACATACGTGTACATGCTACATGTGTGCCTCTACTATGACACGTGCGCGCCTCTACATCCACCAGTATATATGTACGTACACGTTCACGACCAGAATGACAACGCTATGTACGCTTCGACCAGGTGGGTCCCGACTGTCAGGCACTTCCTTGCGTGCAAAGATGTAGCTGGTGGGTCCCAGCAGTCAGGGGGGCGAATCGTTTTTTTTTTGCCCGGACGCACTTCCTTGCGTGCGAAGATGTAGCTGGTGGGTCCCAGCAGTTAGGGGGAAACATTTTTTCGCGAAATACGGTGGCCCATCCGGTGGGTCCCCGCTGTCAGGTGGAGGAATAATTATTTTGCACGTAATAAGGAGGCACTTCCTTGCTGCGGCCGTGGACCCAGCTGTCAGCCTCTCCATGTACAGTCCACGTCCGATGGAAGCCGTTCCTGGACCACGTTGACCATGCCGTGCCGAGAGCACCAGGGCGGTGGACAATGGCGAGGCCTAGGAAGGGGACGACGCGGATCCGGGGAAGACGCGGCAGTGGATGCCCACGCGTAGAGTAGTACGAGGGTTCACTGGTTCGCTGCGGTGTGGGGCTGCCGTTGCCGCAGAATAATAGGGGGTGTGGGTGAGTAGAGGGATGGCCTGGCCAGCGGTGGGAGTAGTAGGGGGCGGTGAGGCCTCTGCCGCATCGCAGACGGCCACGGGAGGCAGAGGCACGAGGCACGACCGGCGCTGGTTTGGGCGGCTGGAGCAAGAAGACCAGAGGTTGAAGAAGCACTACGGCCGTTGGATGGACATTGTATGGTCACTGGAGCTAGAATCGTGTGTATTGACTAAGTTGAAAAAGCCCCCCGTCCCCGTCAACTTAGTAGGCCCACAAGTCAGCCTGCCACTATACTGGGTCCCAGCTAACAGGGGGAGTATTCATTTTTTTGTGCGTAATAAGGAGGCACTTCCTTGCGTGCGAAGATTAGCTAGTGGGTCCGAGCTGTCAGCGGCGGTAATGTTTTTTCGCGAAATACTAAGGCCCTTTTGGTGGGTCCCGATATCAGGTGGAGGAATCATTATTTTGCACGTAATAAGGAGGCATTTGCTTGCGTGCGGCCGTGGACCCAGCTGTCAGCCTCTCCACGTACAGTCCACTTCAGATGCATGTCGGTTGTTGACCACGTTGACCAGGCCGCGACGAGAGCACCAGGGCGGTGGACGACAGCGAGGCCTAGGAAGGGAACGACACGGAGGCAGGGAAGACTCAGCAGTTGTTTCCCACGCGGAGGGGAGTATGACTGTACGAGGGTTTACTCGTTTGTCTGCTGTCGCCGGAGAATAACAGCAGGTGTGGGTGAGTAGAGGGATGGCTAGGCCAGCGATGGGAGTACGGTGGGGACGGTGAGGGCTGCGTGGCAGCACAGCTGGCCGCGGGAAGGAGGGAGCAGGCAGTCCCGCTGGCGCTTGTTTGAGCGGCTGGAGCAGGAAGAGCAGAGATTGAAGAAGCACGACGGCCGTTGGATGGACATCATACAGTCACTGGAGCTAGAATCGTTCATATGTACTAAGTTGACAAAGCCCTCCGTCCCCGTCAACTTAGTATGCCCACAAGTCAGCCTCCCACCATGGTGGGTCCCAGCTAGCAGGGCGAGTATTCATTTTTCTATGCGTAATAAGGAGGCACTTCCGGTGGGTCCGAGCTGACAGTGGGGGAACGTTTTTTTTGCAAAATACGGTGGTCCGTCCGGTGGGTCCCAGCAGTCAGGGGCAAATGTTTCTTTCACGAAATATGATGGCCCGTCCGGTCGGTCCCAGCAGTCAGGGGGAAATGTTGTTTCCATGAAATACTGGTGGCCCGTCCGGTGGGTCCCTGCTGTCAGGTGGAGGAATATTTATTTTGCGCGTAATAAGGAGGCACTTCCTTGCGGCTACCGTGGACCCAGCTGTCAGCCTCTCCATGTACAGTACTCTTCCGATGGAAGTCAGTCGTTGACCACATTGACCACGCCGCGCCGAGAGCACCACGGCGGTGGACAACAACGAGGCCTAGGAAGGGGGCGACGCGGAGCCGGGGAAGACGCGGCAGTGGATGCCCACGCGGAGAGGAGTACGAGGGTTCACTGGTTCGGCTGCGGTGTGAGGCTGCCATCACCGCAGAATAACAGGGGGAGTGGGTGAGTGGAGCGATGGCCTGGCTAGCGGTGGGAGTAGTATGGGGACGGTGAGGCCTCGGCGGCAGCATAGCCAGCCACGGGAGGCAGGAGCATGCGGCACGACCGGCGCTGCTTTGGGCGGCTGGGGCAAGAAGACCAGAGGTTGAAGAAGCACTACGGCCGTTGGATGGACATCATTGACCACGCCGTGCTGAGAGCACCAGGGTGATGGACGACGGCGAGGCCTACGAAGGGAACGACACGGAGCCGGGGAAGACACGTCAGTGGCTGCCCACGCGGTGGAGAGTACGAGGGTTGACTGGTTCGGCTGTCGTCGTTGGAAAATAACAGGAGGTGTGCGTGAGTAGAGGGATAGACAGGCCAGGGATGCGAGTATGATGGGGCCGTGAGGCCTGCCCGGCAGCACTACCGGCCACGGGAGGCGGGAGCAGGCGGTTCCGATGGCGCTGGTTTGGGCGGCTGGGGCAGGAAGATCAGAGACTGAAGAAGCACCATTATCGTTAGATTGACATCTAACAGTCTGACGCTGGTAGAGTCGATTGTTGACTAAGTTTCTTTTTTGAGAAACCTTGTGTACGCATGAACTTAGTAGGCCCACAAGTCAGCCTCCAAATCTGTGGCAGACAACATAAAGCCCATTTGCTATTTTTTATAATTTGCAGCCCATTTGCTAATTCTTAAGTAATTTATTACAGCCCATTTTCTGCCTAGGACCACGGTCAAAAAGTTCAACCTTATTTTGCATATTTCGGTGGAGTCCGAACTGTTGTAATCCTGAAATGATAAACATTTTTTTAAGAACTTATTTATTTGCCAAAAAAATCGTTTTGTTTTTGTAAGCAAATAAGACGCGGGACAATTGAGTTGGTTTAAGGGAAAACTAGTGGTAACAAAAATCAGCGCTGGGTGGGAAAAAACAATAAAAATAGGATGTAAATATGAAAAGGGAATTTCATGTGTTTTCAATATAATGATACGTGTATATGTACTAGTAAAACTATAGGTAGAGATTAGAAAATGGATGTAGGACATGCGTTTCAAGAGGAAAATAGAACTGGGATGTGTGTTTGATTCAGTAAAAAACTGCCTGTGGATGTTGTAAGACAAAATATAACTAATGCTGGTGGGCCAGAGGCTAGTAGATACCTGCTGGATCTTTGTGCCCCGTTGTCGTCATGGGTTGTGCCTGTTAAAAACAAAACCAACCCTGGGCAGTCTGCAGTCCAGTTGAAACTTGCTCGACCTGAAAAAACAATATACGTGCTCAATAAACGAGAGAATTCTGCAAGTATAGACTAATAACTGGGATGCAGCACGGATATTGTTTTTTTATCGTGATAATAAGTGCATGCACTTGTTTCGAAAAAATTGGAGAACTGGGAATTCGAATGGCGGGTGCTTATGCTACCCATCAAATAAAAATCAGGTGCCTCAAAATTCGTTTCGAAACAAATGATTCAGCTTTATATCCACGCCGACCCTCGGCATGATGGTTGGAAGCAAATGCAAGTTCATACCAAAAGATCGTTAACAACAATACCAACTTGCGGACGACAAGGTGGTACAACTACCAATACCAAACTAACTTATAATCTTTTTACTCCCGGCCCTACTGTTCGTCTGGTAGAAAATCTTGCAGAGGACCAGTTCCCACTCCTTCTCTTGCTCCAGGTCCCCGAGCTGGTACTGGTGCATCACCCAATTGGTCCTCTACTGGTCGAAGTTCGTGTTGGTGTGCAGCACCAGAACCTTTTTTGCTGCCCGTCTGCCAGCCGTTGACCATCACCGGCAAGGTATTGCCGGTCTTGTGCCACATCACGTGCATGCTGCACTCCGACTGTATCTTGCGACGGGTCCATGTCCCCTTTTGAACGCCCTAGAATTGCACTGGAAGAAATGCTTCCTTAGGCCACTCAGTGTGATACCTCCAGTATTGTGGAATATAGGTTTTAGTGTACCTAGTTGGCATTTTCATAACATCCTTGGCATGTTGCAGTCACTTGTTTCACTTTTTATTAACTGACAAATTCTAATTGCTTCACCAGGTCTGCGTCTAAAAAGAAAAATAGAGCTATAAACAAAGGAATATGTTTGTGCAAGTAGATGGCCGATCGGTGTCTTACCTGGAAGTTTCTCAGGTTGGGTGTAGCATATGCCGTGCTCGCTATCGATGGTTTGTATGAACAAATCGATGAGAGACTGAAATCTCGCGCTGTCAGCACTCACTTTGGCCTCAAGGTGCTCGATCAGCTCCTGATCCGTGGGATCGAACTTGACGCCAGCTGGCAGCACCGACCAATCCTTCTTCGACTTGCATCGGTAATTCTAGTTATATGGTACTCAATGTATGATCAATCGACTGTTTTAAGTGAATGATGAAAGATTTCGACAGATAAGTGGTACTCCAAATCTGAAGTCCAGAATACCCGAACACGTCGCCGGGATTCTTGTGTCACCTCACACGCAGCGTGTTGTCATGTCAATTCAATGTGTGGACATGATGAATAATTTGACCGACGTATACTAGTACTGCTACTGTACTACTTGCTAGTCATATTTAGTGTCCCAATTTATACATAGGTTTAACTAACAAGTATGCACTTGAATCCTAACTGATATATATATATATATATATATATATATATATATATATATATATATATATATATATGGCTCCTGCACAGCATCTCCATCATCATTATCAGTACATCTGACGCAGGTGAGTTAGGATGCACTTGATCCCAGGAAGGTATCTATCCTTCAAACTAGAGGAGTGCTTCAAACTAACAACAGTACATAATATCCAACAAAAGAGGGTCGTGCTACAGCAGCAGAATACATGGCTCAGTCTAGATATCAGCACGAATCAAGTTGTGCATATTTGTTGTTGGCATGAACCACATCGCTGCATGTCGGGTTTGCAAAAGCCATCCATTGCATGGAAGCTTGATGCCTTTCACACACTGAAGATTACCTGGCAACAAGCTATGTTAACGAATCTCTAGATATGGTGATTCATGAAACCCATGGTATGATGTGTAAACACAGCCCCCCCTCGCGAATGGAAGTTGCATAGCACAGTAATCATCACCGGTGATATGATCGATGATTGGTTGGATGATGAGATAATTGAGCCTGAGGAACGAGGAGTGGTTGCCGAGGCTGTAAACCCGCCTCCAGTTGAATACGCTTGGCCCAACGGAGCTGGGATCTTTCTCGAACACGAAGCAGCCATAGCCATCAATGTCACGAATGCCCCGTGCATTGTACTGCATGTGGTTTGATGTAATGGTTTGGTCAATTTGGTACGTGCGAATGAGCATCAAATGACCGCCGTCAGCTGAACGAGCGATAAACCACCACCCATCGGCTGGTATGATTCCAGGTCCTGGAATCATGAAGTCCAGCGCATTTGTGTCTGCTGCAACAATTCAAATTGGAGACCAAAAGGACAAAAATAAACAATCATGTTCAAAGTATGTGTGGAATTAAGATTATTATAATAGTGACACATATCATAGACACAGAATTGCAATGCCGTGGTCATAATCATACCCCAAGTTAAAAAAAATAAGCCAATGGCTTTCATATTCTAGCAATATGTCATGGTTCAAACATCATGTAACAATGAGAGGAAAACAGCTATGACAGCGCTTACTCATATTATACCATAGCACTTACTACTACTGTTCTCATATCAACTCTAAGCAATAACATGCGTTGTTATAAAAATCTTGTAAACGAGAGTAACATATAGCAATCATGATGTTATGCTCATAATATGTATTGATGCCAATTGTTCTTATATCAACTCTAACAATAACAAGTGTGGTCATACAAATCTAGGAAATGAGAGGAACACGTAGCAATGATGTGGTTATAGACATGCTATGCATTCTAAATTTCTAACAAATGAACAGGCGGTCATATTCATAAGGTAAAGATGAGATGAGATAGAACAATTACACGACGATATATTCCACCAGTATAGGCAGCCAATCTGTGCGTCGACCACGTAAACAATGCCATCGTGCACTATAGCATCAGACAGAAATGTTGCCTCAACAGGATTGATGATGAGCCATAACCATGTATGGCGACCGGATTCCAGATAGACTAATCCCACGTTGAACAAGGCAATGAGCTTGTAATCCATGTAGTCTTCTGATGGTGTGGGCACTGCGTGTTGGAAATATGCCCTAGAGGCAATGATAAATTAGTTATTATTATTATATTTCCTTGTTCATGATAATCGTTTATTATCCATGCTATAATTGTATTGATAGGAAACTCAGATACATGTGTGGGTACATAGACAACACCATGTCCCTAGTAAGCCTCTAATTGACTAGCTCGTTGATCAACAGATGGTTACGGTTTCCTGACCATGGACATTGGATGTCATTGATAACGGGATCACATCATTAGTAGAATGATGTGATGGACAAGACCCAATCCTAAGCCTAGCACAAAGATCGTAGTTCGTATGCTAAAGCTTTTCTAATGTCAAGTATCATTTCCTTAGACCATGAGATTGTGCAACTCCCGGATACCGTAGGAATGCTTTGGGTGTACCAAACGTCACAACGTAACTGGGTGGCTATAAAGGTGCACTACAGGTATCTCCGAAAGTGTCTGTTGGGTTGGCACGAATCGAGACTGGGATTTGTCACTCCGTGTGACGGAGAGGTATCTTTGGGCCCACTCGGTAGGACATCATCATAATGTGCACAATGTGACCAAGGGTTGATCACGGGATGATGTGTTATGGAACGAGTAAAGAGACTTGCCGGTAACAAGATTGAACAAGGTATCGGCATACCGACGATCGAATCTCGGGCAAGTATAATACCGCTAGACAAAGGGAATTGTATACTGGATCGATTGAGTCCTTGACATCGTGGTTCATCCGATGAGATCATCGTGGAACATGTGGGAGCCAACATGGGTATCCAGATCCCGCTGTTGGTTATTGACCGGAGAACGTCTCGGTCATGTCTGCATGGTTCCCGAACCCGTAGGGTCTACACACTTAAGGTTCGATGACGCTAGGGTTATAAAGGAAGTTTGTATGTGGTTACTGAATGTTGTTCGGAGTCCCGGATGAGATCCGGACGTCGCGAGGAGTTCCGGAATGGTCCGGAGGTAAAGATTTATATATGGAAAGTTGTTGTTCGGGTTTCGGAAAAAGTTCAGGTTTTTTCGGTATTGTACCGGGAAGCTTCCAGAAGGTTTCGGAGGATTCCGGAGGGGTCCGGAGGTCCGGAAATTGTTCCACCAAGTCCAATACAGTAGCATGGGCTGTAGGGGGGCGCCCTAGCCTTAATGGGTCAGGGGCACCAGCCCCCCCAAGGCCCATGCGCATGGGAAGGGGGAAACCCTAAGGGGGAGGGCCTCCACTTGACTTGGGAGGCACTCCTCCCCCCTTGGCCGCCGCCCCCAACCCTAGATGGGATCTAGGGGGGCCGGGCCCCTCTTCCCCCCACCTATAAATAGTGGAGGGGTGGGAGGGCAGCCACACCCAAGTTCTGGCGCAGCCCTCCCCCTCTCCCAACTACTCCTCCTCTCCTGCGGTGCTTGGCGAAGCCCTGCAGGATTGCCACGCTCCTCCATCACCACCACGCCGTTGTGCTGCTGCTGGACGGAGTCTTCCTCAACCTCTCCCTCTCTCCTTGCTGGATCAAGGCATGGGAGACGTCACCGGGCTATACGTGTGTTGAACGCGGAGGTGCCGTCCGTTCGGCACTAGGATCTCCGGTGATTTGGATCACGACGAGTACGACTCCTTCAACCCCGTTCTCTTGAACGCTTCCGCTTAGCGATCTACAAGGGTATGTAGATGCACTCTCCTTCCCCTCATTGCTGGTTTCTCCATAGATAGATCTTGGTGACACGTAGGAAAATTTTAAATTTCTGCTACGTTCCCCAACAGTGGTATCAGAGCCAGGTCTATTGCGTAGATTCTTTACACGAGTAGAACACAAAGTAGTTGTGGGTGTTGATTTTGTTCAATATGCTTACCGTTACTAGTCCAATCTTGTTTCGACGGTATTGTGGGATGAAGCGGCCCGGACCGACCTTACACGTACACTTACGTGAGACAGGTTCCACCGACTGACATGCACTTGGTGCATAAGGTGGCTAGCGGGTGCTAGTCTCTCCCACTTTAGTCGGAACAGATTCGATGAAAAGGGTCCTTATGAAGGGTAAATACCAATTGGCATATCACGTTGTGGTTTTGCGTAGGTAAGAAACGTTCTTGCTAGAAACCCATAACAGCCACGTAAAACATGCAAAACAACAATTAGAGGACGTCTAACTTGTTTTTGCAGGGTATGCTATGTGATGTGATATGGCCAAGAAGAATTGATGAATGATATGTGATGTATGAGATTGATCATGTTCTTGTAATAGGAATCACGACTTGCATGTCGATGAGTATGACAACCGGCAGGAGCCATAGGAGTTGTCTTAATTTATTTATGACCTGCGTGTCATTGAACAATGCCATGTAATTACTTTACTTTATTGCTAACCGGTATCCATAGTAGTAGAAGTAATAGTTGGTGAGACAACTTCATGAAGACACGATGATGGAGATCATGATGATGGAGATCATGGTGTCATGCCGGTGACGATGATGATCATGGAGCCCCGAAGATGGAGATCAAAAGGAGCAAAATGATATTGGCCATATCATGTCACTATTTGATTGCATGTGATGTTTATCATGTTTATGCATCTTATTTTCTTAGAATGACGGTAGTAAATAAGATGATCCCTCATTAAAATTTCAAGAAAGTGTTCCCCCTAACTGTGCACCGTTGCGAAAGTTCGTCGTTTCGAAGCACCACGTGATGATCGGGTGTGATAGATCCTTACGTTCACATACAACGGGTGTAAGCCACATTTACACATGCGAAACACTTAGGTTGACTTGACGAGCCTAGCATGTACAGACATGGCCTCAGAACACAAGAGACCGAAAGGTCGAGCATGAGTCGTATAGTAGATACGATCAACATGAAGATGTTCACCGATGATGACTAGTCCGTCTCACGTGATGATCGGACACGGCCTAGTTGACTCGGATCATGTAATCACTTAGATGACTAGAGGGATGTCTATCTGAGTGGGAGTTCATAACATGAACTTAATTATCCTGAACATAGTCATAAGACCCTTTGCAAATTATGTCATAGCTCGCGCTTTAGTTCTACTGTTTTAGATATGTTCCTAGAGAAAATAGAGTTGAAAGTTGATAGTAGCGATTATGCAATCAGTAGAAAGCTTATGTCCTTAATGCACCGCTCAGTGTGCAGAACCCCAAATGTCGTTTGTGGATGTTGCGAACATTGGGCATACACATTTTGATAACTACGTGATAGTTCAGAGTAGAGGCACCAAAGATGTTTTCGAAATGTCGCGGAACATATGAGATGTTTCGAGGGCTGAAATTGGGATTTCAGGCTCGTGCCCACGTCAAGAGGTATAAGACCTCCGACAATTTTCGTAGCCGGCAAACTAAGGGAGAAAAGCTCAATCGTTGAGCTTGTGCTCAGATTGTCTGAGTGCAACAATCACTTGAATCGAGTGGGAGTTGATCTTCCAGATGAGATAGTGATGTTTCTCCAAAGTCATTGCCACCAAGCTGCTAGAGCTTCGTGATGAACTATAACATATCAGGGATAGATATGATGATCCTTGAGGTATTCATGATGTTTGACACCGCGAAAGTAGAAATCAAGAAGGAGCATCAATTGTTGATGGTTGGTGAAACCACTAGTTTCAAGAAGGGAAAGGGCAAGAAGGGATACTTCATGAAACGGCAAATCAGCTGCTGCTCTAGTGAAGAAACCCAAGGTTGAACCTAAACCCGAGACTAAGTGCTTCTGTAATAAGGGGAACAGCCACTGGAGCAGAATTACCCTAGATACTTGGTAGATAAGAAGGATGGCAAGGTCGATAGAAGTATATTTGATATACATTATGTTAATGTGTACTTTACTTGTACTCCTAGTAGCACCAGGATATTAGATACCGGTTTGGTTGCTAAGTGTTAGTAACTCGAAATAAAAGCTACGGAATAAACGGAGACTAGCTAAAGGTGAGCTGACGATATGTGTTGGAAGTGTTTCCAAGGTTGATGTGATCAAGCTCCGCACGCTCCGTCTACCATCAAGATTAGTATTAAACCTGAATAATTGTCATTTGGTGTTTGCGTTGAGCATAGACAAGATTGGATTATGTCTATCGCAATACGGTTATTCATTTAAGGAGAATAATGGTTACTCTATTTACTTGAATAATACCTTCAATGGTCTTGCACCTAAATGAATGGTTTATTGAATCTCGATCGTAGTGATACACATTTTCATGCCAAAAGATATAAGATAATAATGATAGTACCACTTACTTGTGGCACTGCCATGTAAGTCATATTGGTATAAAACACATGAAGAAGCTCCATGTTGATGGATCTTTGGACTCACTCGTTTTTGAAAAGTTTGAGACATGCGAACCATGTCTATTGGTGTATACGCATGAAGAAACTCCATGCAGATGGATCGTTTGGACTCACTTGATTTTGAATCACCTGAGATATGCAAATCATACCACATGGGCAAGATGACTGAAAAGCCTCGTTTTCAGTAAGATGGAACAAGATAGCAACTTGTTGGAAGTAACACATTTTGATGTGTGCAGTCCAATGAGTGCTGAGGCATGCAGTGAATATCGTTATGTTCTTACTTCACAGATGATTCAAGTAGATGTTGAGTATATTTACTTGATGAAACACAAGTCTGAATTATTGAATGGTTCAAGTAATTTCAGAGTGAAGTTTAAGATCTTCGTGACAAGAGGATAAAATGTCTATGATATGATCATAGAGATGAATATCTGAGTTATGAGTTTTGGCACACAATTAAGACATTGTGGAAATTGTTTCACAATTAATACCACCTGGAACACCATACTGTGATGGTGTGTCCGAACATCATAGTTGCACCCTATTGGATATGATGCGTACCATGATTTCTCTTATCAAATTACCACTATCGTTCATGGTTTAGGCATTAGAGACAACCGCACTCACTTTAATAGGGTACCACGTAATTCCGTTGAGACGACACCGTTTGGAGAAACCTAAGTTGTCGTTCCTTGAAAGTTTGGGGCTGCGATGCTTATGTGAAAAAGTTTCAGGTTGATAAGCTCGAACCCAAAGCGGATAAAATGCATCTTCATAGGACACCCAAAACAGTTGGGTATACCTCCTAATTCAGATCCGAAAGCAATAGGAATTGTTTCTTGAATCGGGTCCTTTCTTGAGGAAAGGTTTCTCTCGAAAGAATTGAGTGGGAGGATGGTGGAGACTTGATGAGGTTATTGAACCGTCACTTCAACAAGTGTGTAGCAGGGCACAGGAAGTTGTTCCTGTGGCACCTACACCAATTGAAGTGGAAGCTTATGATAGTGATCATGAAGCTTCGGATCAAGTCACTACCGAACCTCGTAGGACGACAAGGACGCGTACTGCTTCGGAGTGGTACGGTGATCCTGTCTTGAAGGTCATGTTGCTAGACAACAACGAACCTACGAGCTATGGAGAAGCGATGGTGGGCCCATATTCCGACAAATGGTTAGAAGCCATGAAATCTGAGATAGGATCCATGTATCATAACAAAGCATGGACTTTCGTGGACTTGCCCGATGATCGGCAAGCCATTGAGATAAATGGATCTTTAAGAAGAAGACGGACGTGGACGGTAATGTCACCGTCTATGAAGCTCGACTTGTGGTGAAGAGTTTTTCACAAGTTCAAGGAGTTAACTACGATGAGGTTTTCTCATCCGTAGCGATGCTTAAGTCCGTCAGAATCATGTTAGCATTAGCTGCATTTTTGAAATCTGGCAGATGGATGTCAAAAAGAGTTTCCTTACCAGTTTTCGTAAGGAAAGGTTGTATGCGATACAATCAGAAAGGTTTTGTCGATCCTAAGGATGCTAAAAGGTATGCTAGCTCAAGTGATCCTTCCATGGACTGGAGTAAGCATCTCGGAGTTGGAATATACACTTTGATAAGATGATCAAAGATTTTAGGTTTATACAAGGTTTATGAGAAACTTGTATTTCCAAATAAGTGAGTGGGAGCACTATAGAATTTCTGATGAGTATATGTTGTTGACATATTGTTGATCAGAAATGATGTAGAATTTTCTGTAAAGCATATAGGGTTGTTTGAAAACTGTTTTTCAATGGAAAACCTAAATTAAGCTACTTGAACATTGAGCATCAAGATCTATGAGGATAGATCAAAATCGCTTAATGGTACTTTCAAATGAGCATATACCTTGACATGATCTTGAAGGTGTTCAAGATGGATCAGTCAAATAAGGAGTTCTTGCCTGAGTTGTAAGGTATGAAGTTAAGACTTAAAGCTCGACCACGGTAGAACAGAGAGAAAGGACGAAGATCGTCCCCTATGCTTTAGACGTAGGCTCTATAGTATGCTATGATGTGTACTGCACCGGAAGTGTGCCTTGCCATGAGTCAGTCAAGGGGTACAAGAATGATCCAGGAACGGATCATTGGACAGCGGTCAATATTATCCTTAGAGGAATAAGGAAATGTTTCTCGATTATGGAGGTGATAAAGAGTTCGGCATAAAGGGTTACGTCGATGCAAGCTTTAACACCTATCCGAATGACTCTGAGTAGCAAACCGGATGCGTATAGTGGAGCAACCATTGGAATAACTCCAAGTGGAGCGTGGAAGCAGCATTTACAATATGACTTAGAGATTTGTGAAGTACATACGGATCTGAATGTTGCAGAACCGTTGACTAAAACCTCTCTTACAAGCAAAACATGATCAAACCCCAGAACTCATTGAGTCTTAATCACATGATGATGTGAACTAGTTTAGTGACACTAGTAAACTCTTTGGATGTTGGTCACATGGTGATGTGACCTGTGAGTGTTAATCACATGGCGATGTGAACTAGATTATTGACTCTAGTGCAAGTGGGAGACTGTTGGAAATATGCCCTAGAGGCAATGATAAATTAGTTATTATTATTATTATTTCCTTGTTCATGATAATCGTTTATTATCCATGCTATAATTGTATTGGTAGGAAACTCAGATACATGTGTGGGTACATAGACAACACCATGTCCCTAGTAAGCCTCTAATTGACTAGCTCGTTGATCAATAGATGGTTACGGTTTCCTGACCATGGACATTGGATGTCATTGATAACGGGATCACATCATTAGTAGAATGATGTGATGGACAAGACCCAATCCTAAGCCTAGCACAAAGATCGTAGTTCGTATGCTAAAGCTTTTCTAATGGCAAGTATCATTTCCTTAGACCATGAGATTGTGCAACTCCCGGATACCGTAGGAATGCTTTGGGTGTACCAAACGTCACAACGTAACTGGGTGGCTATAAAGGTGCACTACAGGTATCTCCAAAAGTGTCTGTTGGGTTGGCACGAATCGAGACTGGGATTTGTCACTCCGTGTAATGGAGAGGTATCTCTGGGCCCACTCGGTAGGACATCATCGTAATGTGCACAATGTGACCAAGGGGTTGATCAAGGGATGATGTGTTACAGAACGAGTAAAGAGACTTTCCGGTAACGAGATTGAACAAGGTATCGGCATACCGACGATCGAATCTCGGGCAAGTATAATACCGCTAGACAAAGGGAATTGTATACGGGATCGATTGAGTCCTTGACATCGTGGTTCATCCGATGAGATCATCGTGGAACATGTGGGAGCCAACATGGGTATCCAGATCGCGCTGTTGGTTATTGACCGGAGAACGTCTCGGTCATGTCTGCATGGTTCCCGAACCCGTAGGGTCTACACACTTAAGGTTCGATGACGCTAGGGTTATAAAGGAAGTTTGTATGTGGTTACCGAATGTTGTTCAGAGTCCCGGATGAGATCCCGGACGTCGCGAGGAGTTCCGGAATGGTCCGGAGGTAAAGATTTATATATGGAAAGTTGTTGTTCGGGTTTCGGAAAAAGTTCAGGTTTTTTCGGTATTGTACCGGGAAGCTTCCAGAAGGTTCCGTAGGATTCCGGAGGGGTCCGGAGGTCCGGAAATTGTTCCACCACGTCCAATACAGTAGCATGGGCTGTAGGGGGGCTCCCTAGCCTTAATGGGCCAGGGGCACCAGCCCCCCCAAGGCCCATGCACATGGGAAGGGGGAAACCCTAAGGAGGAGGGCCTCCACTTGACTTGGGAGGCACTCCTCCCCCCTTGGCCGCCGCCCCCAACCCTAGATGGGATCTAGGGGGGCCGGCCCCCTCTTCCCCCCACCTATAAATAGTGGAGGGGTGGGAGGGCAGCCGCACCCAAGTTCTGGCGCAGCCCTCCCCCTCTCCCAAGTACTCCTCCTCTCCCACGGTGCTTGGCGAAGCCCTGCAGGATTGCCGCGCTCCTCCATCACCACCATGCCGTTGTGCTACTGCTGGACGGAGTCTTCCTCAACCTCTCCCTCTCTCCTTGCTGGATCAAGGCATGGGAGATGTCACCGGGCTGTACGTGTGTTGAACACGGAGGTGCCGTCCGTTCGGCACTAGGATCTCCGGTGATTTGGATCACGACGAGTACGACTCCTTCAACCCCGTTCTCTTGAACGCTTCCGCTTAGCGATCTAAAAGGGTATGTAGATGCACTCTCCTTCCCCTCGTTCCTGGTTTCTCCATAGATAGATCTTGGTGACACGTAGGAAAATTTTGAATTTCTGCTACGTTCCCCAACACTGCGCAGATTACAACTTTCTGCAAACAGAGGTCGAGCCAAAAGCTTGACGCGTCTCGTGCGTAGTAGGCAGGAGTGTCCGGCGGGCCGCGAGGCTCGATGTCGGCGGTATCCAGCGATGGAAGGGTGATCTCTCGCTGGGTGTAGATATCCATGAGACGCCACGACTACCGGTGTGGTGGATGAGGACGATCCAGTTGGCCTTCATGCCCGCCCAGTAGTGGCCGCGCATGAAGGACAGGTGGTCGGGTAGTGGTGGCATGTTGCGGGGCACCACGGCAACCTCCGTAGGATCGTCAAGTCGGTGTCTGGGCCACCTGCGAGTATCGGGCATCAGCAAGAAGGGTTTCTTGAAAAGAGCCGGCCGGTTGCAGACGAGTAGACGGTACAAAGACACCGAGCATGCAGCCAGACGGACGGTGCTGAGTAGGTCCATACGACTACAGATCTGCTCCAAGAGAACATCGGGGAGGGAATTCCAATCGCGGCTCTGCGTGTCAGTTGGTTCTGCCATTGGGGTTTTCAGTGCCTGCGAGCCAGCGGGGAAGTGGATTCGGGCGGGCGAGCGAAGAAGCTTCTCCTCGTGTGGCCGAGCAGTGAGCGGGGGGATATGGTACGCGCGAGCTACCAAGGAAGATGGCGCGGGCGGGCGAGCAGTGAGCGGGGGTAAATGGTGTGCGGCCGATAATGGGGAAGAGAGGAGGAAGAAGAAGAGAGGAGGAAGAAGAGAGGATGAAGAAGAGTGGAAGACGGGGAAGAAAGTGCATTAAATCTCAATTCTACTAGTACTACTACCAGGATATACCGTCCTTCAGAGTGTAAATAGTTACACCGATGACATGTGGGTCTACCACAAGAGGGCCCATATGTCAGTTAATGGAGGACAGAGGTGCGTAGGCATATTTGCGGAAGCGTGCTCTACTGGCAAACATGATGGCAGTACTGGGTAAGGCTGATTTAGTAACAACAACACGATGGTTCAGCTTATTAATTACGTGTCCCATCTGCTGCAACGTGTATTGTCACTTCACTGCGAAGACTAGATGAATAGTTCTCTCTGACCGAGATGGGGAATAATGGATCGCGAGGACTTCCTTTCTACAGTATCCCTATGTCTCTACGCTCACTTCACTCATTTTGCTCCGTACCTAGTCACTTGTTGAAATCTGTAGAAAGACAAATACTCCGTATTTGGGAACAGAGGGAGGCTTTTACTCCATACTATTTGGGAACAGAGGGAGTATCACAATATGGAGGGAACAGAGGAAGCTTGAAATATGAACATGTCAATGGCAGGGAGTAAGCCCTATGCATGCATGCATGCATGCAACATGCAACACTCACACGTACACATGGACGCACGCAACACTCACGCACCCATGCGGCACATAGCACATGACGCGACACACACGCTCACGCTCAAGTGCTCAACTTACTCCCTGCGTCCGTGAAAGATTGTACATTTAGAGATTTACACATTGACCAGGGCATAATTAACGCCCAAAAGTAGCAGACTTATGTGTGCATGCGACCATTGAGATAAGAAGGTTAAATGAAGGCTGTTGCATGCTATTAATAAGGATAGACATGTAGCCTATACCTACAGCATAAGTTGGTGCATTAGTCAATCAATATCGATTTAGATTAAAGGCTAAATGCATTGGAAGTGTAGATGTACATTATGTACTACACTCTTTGTTTTGTAGCCGATGTACACTCTTTGTTGGAAGACCGAGGGAGGACACGTGCATGCACTCACATACACAAACAGGGCGGTTCGCGCGCAAGGGTTGGACTCGTGTCGCTCCTGTGTAAAGTTTTGTTTAACTGATTTCTTTGTTCTGCCAACTGACAGGTGGGACCCAGAAACCAGGTGACAATTTAACCAGTCAACAAAGTGCCACGTCGACTATGTGGCCAGTCAGTAGGGTGCAATATGGTGCTCTACGATGAGCTAGTGATCGTATAATCGCTGAAAAACTATATATAGTGACAGTAAAGAGCGTATTGTTACATACGTTGACCGGCAGTGTATTTTTCTTGTTTTAAATTAAGCCATATTAATCCGAAAGGATGCAGTATGGACTACTACTAGTACTAGTACTCCTTTGATGTGTCCCGTCAACTCGCCGAATGAGGAGAAGCTTGCTTACTATGCCTCTCCCTCGCCCACGCGTGCGATGGTTCGGAGGACGAGGAGAGGGTTTTGACTACAGCACCCTCTCCCGCTCCCTCTCCCTCTCCCTCGCCCTCGCCCTTGCCCTCGCGGTGGACATGCAGCAGTTCAATCGGTGTCAGATTGCCAGAAGCATATTGTACTGTAGTATCATCATTGTTGGACCTTCCAAAGAGGCGAAGAGCCAAGTGCAAGGTTCACACGAGTATGAACTGTTGAACCTCCCGAAGAGGCAAAGAGCCAAGCGCAAGGTTTTATAGGAGTTGTCGTCCTAGTAGGAGTGTACTACAACTATAGCGAACGATGCTACTGTATGATGCTGCGACGCCACGTATATCCAAAGCTGTGCCACCTTTTTTTCTCAAAGAGCGTGTTGGAGCCCGTGCAACAACCACACAAGTTGCATGTACACATAACACATTTACTAGTAATAAATTCTAAAGGACAAATGCCAGTATGCCACACAAGTTCATCTCCAATTCATGTGATAAATTTGTGCACGACTAGTCTACATATATTCACAGCGCTACTGTTCACAATTACCGTACTCCACTTACACGTTATAGATGGGCTACATGCATGTCCTCCTCCAGGTTCCAGTCCCAGGTGTTCTTCATGGATGACACGATCCATAGCGGTGGGCAACGGGAATCAATGTCGCAGCTTTCTAGTCTGGTTCCACACGATGGAGACTCATCCAAGCTGAAGCGGCATAAATCAGGGATAGCGTGTCCCAGCATGTGTTCATCCGGCGGTGCGCAATGAAGACACAACCATGCTTCATGAACGGCAGGCCTTCCGTGTCATGCACGGAAGGTGGCATCCGCTTCACAATGGGGTAGCTGTCCCCGATGAAAAGTGAGTACTCTCCAAGAGTGTTCCTCATCACCCACGTAGCATCACGGGGGTCGAACTCGGCGCCGTTCATCTGATACACGCAGCATCCCAGATCTGGACACATGGTGACGTACATAGTCAAGGTCCATGCATAATAATGTTGTGCTCAAATATGGCGGTCAGTAATACTGTGCAGCAAATAGTACTACTCCGGTATAGAGGAAGTAAAATAATAGGCTTATTATATATAGCCACTCTTGGCTACATGGATGAGATAGTAAGACATGGAAAAACAAAAATGGTGGCAGCTAGTGGGTTCAAGTCTTCAAGGGCCTAGCTAGCTATACGTGTCTTCCAAGGTAAAAACTACTCCTACTAGTACTACTAAGTATACTACTAGTACAACAATGAAAGAGAAGGTGAGAGGGTTAAAAATGGAATACCTGGGTAGATGGTGACGGTCCGATCATGGTAGATTGTGTGACCATGTTGCACATCAGTGGTACCATGGGTAACGACTGCTAAGATAGTTGATCCCAATATGCCAAAGTCAGCTACAAGGTTCCAGGTTAGACCAAATCGCGGATGCAAATGCACATCCAGGATCAGCGATCTTATTTTGATCGGGGGATGACTGGTCCTTGCAAAATAATGGAGTACCGTTAGGGATGCAAATGATGGTTTGTGCATTCCGTTTGTAATCTCCCGTACTGTAGGATGGCAACCAGATGAAACAAGTCCCCTGGCTTGTCACCGCGAAGATGCAGCCTAGATGGCGCACGGCGTCTTTGAACGTGTAGGCGTACAAATCTTCCGTAGCCAACATGCGCCAGCCTCCGCCGTTACTGCGTCTTGCATTGATGGCAATCCTTATGTCGAACACCGCGATGAGATAGTAATCATCGTAGCCGCGTTGCTTTGTTGGCGGGTCCGCAATTTCTATCTTCTTCAATCTCATGTAGGCATCATCATACGTATTCAAGCCCAGCCAGTCCGGAAGGCCGATCCCAATGGTGGAGAAGGGGTCTACCGGAACGGCCGCACTGCTGTGGATGTTGTGCAAAATGATGGTGGTATCCGGCTGGAGGTATGCAAGCCAATCTTCGTTGGCACCGACCCAGACATATATATAAGACGGTGGGCAGCGGAGAAATTACGGGATGGAAATGGAATAAATAAGTACTACATGATCAAACTCCATTATAGACCTTCTCATCGGACAAAATCCAACTACCTCTCAACGTCGGCAACTCTAGCGGAGTCAATGTGCAACCATGGTCAGGGAGCGATGGACTGTTCAAAGGATTGTCCCATAGAAGAACCTTCTCCTCGAGTACGCATGGAAGACCAACAAGCATGGCCTTTTCCCAAGCTTGTTTAAGCAGCGTCTTGAAAAAGTTGGTGCAGGAAGCACCGAGTCTTGCAGCGGTGAGGACGTCAGAGCGGCGTGCGATTTCTCCCAGAGGATCGTCATCCAAGGTCTCCCGGCCCCGACGAGGAGGAGAACCGCCGGGTGAATCCATGGGAGCAGCGATGAACTGCCTTCTCTTCGGGGGGAGGGGAACTGGCGAGGAGGAGATAAGAGCCTAGTAACCGCAGGGCCTCGTCCCTTCCAACTGCAGATCGTTCCTCAGCGAAGGGGTGAGGCTATTATTTACTACTAGTACTAGCATTATGGAACGTTATGGGATTGCATTCTACTGTAAATAATAGCACTAGTAAGAAATTTTTGGCACTAGGTAGTAGTTTTTGGCATGGATTAAGAAATTTTGGGTATGTTTTTGCCATTTTTTGTACACGCCAACTAGTGTCAAAAAATGTCTTACATTATGTGACGGAGGAGTACGTACTCATACTGTAGCAGTACCAGTACTACTTTTCTCAACTAGTAGTGCGATGTACTGTACTTCTAGTCTAGTCTATTATAGTGCACCAGTTTTGAACTCTTGAATCTCAGGGCCAAGGAGCTACAGTTGGAAGTGGAGGGTACTACTGTTCTCTAGAACCATCGTTGTACTATCAATGCAGGGGAAGTACACCTGCGTAGTGGACTAGTGGGTACTCTCGGTGCTATATTCAGCCGCTCCTCTCACGTAGGAGTAGCTGGCCTACTCAGCCGCTCCTCTCACGCACACACTAGCAGCCTGTTTATCAGTGACGGTTACTGCGGGGGCAGAACATTTGAGTTATTTGATACAGCGAGAATAGGTTTTTTGCTTCCATTTGTGGAGGTGTAATGGATCTCGTCGAACATTGTTAGTAGTTCCTTCTTTGTGAATTAGATGAAGCAAAGCTTTTGCCTCCGTTTAAAAAAAACACGTCAAGAGGAATTTCTTTTATAGTAGAGCCGATAATGGAGTGAAGTCCATGCGTGCAACGCCACAAGCTGCAGACTAGTAGTAGAGCACTTTACGTACAGAGCCATATTGCACAGTTCCCAATGCCCCGCCTGGCTTTTCCGGCTCCTCGGGCTTAATTGGGAGGCGCTAGTTTAAATATGCTACTAGCTGATGAGGAAGCTGCAAGCGAGGTGCGGCTAGGGCGAGCACGTGAGCCACGGGATGCTGGGAAGGAAAACCCGTTCACGTGGCTAGGCTGTCCAGTGCACCCAGATTGTGGGGCCGCACGTCCGTTCGACTTCAAAACTCAAACTACCCGTGTAAAATATTGGCTCGCAGCGAAGTGTAGTAGTACTATTTTAAAAAAGGCCGCCATGCGTTCGGCCGGGATCGAACCCACAAAACGAGGTATACACTCCCGCGACCACTAGTAGTACTCGTTGGAGTACAATGCAACCTAGAATCGCCTTTTGTCGCTAGTAGTATGTACATTGTTCCTTACAAGAAACCCCTAATAATGCAAGAAACCACTAAAATGCCAAGAAACTACTACCACTTGCATACGTGGCAGACTTAAGATAGACTACCTTATCAACCATTGTACATGCTCTTACCAACAAATATCCTTGAGTGACCTCCTACCTCCAGCCCGTCCACCTAGTCATCCTCGGCCATGGGACGCAGCTACCGCCGCCGGCAGAAGGCGAGGTCAAAACCGCCGGCGGTGCGGAGCCCATGTTGCGGTAGCCCAGATGCCAGCTCCGTCTGGCGCTCGCGGCTGCTAGCTAGCCAAGATAGCTCCGTCCAGCTGCTTGTCTGCAAGGTTTGCTAGCTAGATTGGCACGGCAGCGTGGCGGCTTGCTCGCGCGCGCAGCGCTCAGGCCAGCCATCTGGCTCGAGCGAAGGCCAGCATGGTGGCTTGCTCACTCCTGAGTCACGCTCGGTCCAGCCTGCCAACCCGTGCGGAGGCCAGCGCGGCATCCGTCCCGTCCGGCGGAGCAGCGGCCAACTCGCTCATCGCCGGCGCCACCGACGAACACGCATCAGTACTGTTTGAAGTAATGTTCAGTAAAAATAATGATTTGAGGGGGAATAACAGGATAGAAGGTAAGATGTGGGTCCCTCGTGTCAACGGTCAAACAAAATGTGTTGGTTTAAGCTGCCTCGTCAGCACGGACGTGTGGGCCAACACTGTCATAAATGGGTTGAAACAAACCTAATCGGTAGGAGTACTAGTGTAACGCCCCGGATACAACTTTCTATATTTGTAACTCCGACTCTTGCCTTTTCCGGAGATGCTATATGATATTTCCTCTGTGGTTGGGTTTTGTCTGTTGTTTTGCTTTTTGTTCTTGTTATGCATCTCATCTCATGGCATCATGTGCATTGCATCGGCATCATTTTCATAAAACTTGCATCTGTTCGAGTTTCCCCGGTCCTCTCCGTTGTCCGTTCCGAGCCCAGACACACTCGCACGCGCCCGCGGCACCTCCGAAATATTATTTTATAAGCGGCATAAAAATCTTCTCGGAATGGGTTGCAACTTGTCGTGTGATCTTATTATAGTGTAGGCAGACCGCCTGCCAAGTTTAATCGCATTCGGAGTCCGTTTGATAGCCCAACCATCATCCGTAGCGGCACCGTTGCCGGTTTAATCGTCGGACGTTTCGGCTTTCGAAACTACTGCCAGGCCTCTCTCTCTCTCTTCTCTCCACTCAGCCCAACCTCTCTCCACAGCCCACCTAGGCCTGCCAACCCCCCTCGCGATCAGATCCGTCGGATTACGATCGGAGGCTCCAAACCGCTCCTAAA